>NC_074699.1:39988654-40121154 GCF_029448725.1 Salvelinus fontinalis | reverse complement strand
GAATGACTGCAAAGCAGAAGCTTTTAGACAAATGAACCAATGATTGAATATGTAAGATTTGGTGCGAGACTGCATTGTAGGTGGCCTGGAACATGGCCAAATGTATGAACGAGCGCCAGTGCACTGATTTAATATTTTTTTTGCAAACTGTCAAACCCAGTTTCCATTCGACTGTTAAGTGTTATTTTAAAGTGAGAACATTGTGAAATTATGCTCAAGTGCCTTGGGGACTGTAAGTTATTATGAGCTGTCATTCACCAATAAACTGTTGTTGAATAAGGTTTCTGTCATATACTTTTACAACTGTTATGTCCGGGAAACACACTAATAATTGATCGTTCCAAATCATTACTGTGATGTGGGGAGGAAGGTTAGTGTTAGGACATAGACAAACACACTATCCAGGATACACTCCATCCCCCAGGGGGCAGCAGCAACGTTGTCCAGATGCTGAGCCTGGTTGATAAGGAGACCGGTGCTGACAATTAGTGTGATTGTCAGTTCTGGAGAGAGGAGGCCAGAAGCCTCCGATCTGGGCTTTGTTAGCAAGGTTTAGATTCAATCAGATCACGCGTTAACTGGGGGTGTTGGAGCCGTCAAATCGGTGAGCAGCTGCGTTAAAATATCATCCTAATGGAGGTGTAGATTACATCTGTCATCCTAATGGAGGAGTAGATTACATCTGTCATCCTAATGGAGGAGTAGATTACATCTGTCATCCTAATGGAGGTGTAGATTACATCTGTCATCCTAATGGAGGTGTAGATTACATCTATCATCCTAATGGAGGAGTAGATTACATCTGTCATCCTAATGGAGGTGTAGATTACATCCATCATCCTAATGGAGAAGTAGATTACATCTGTCATCCTAATGGAGGTGTAGATTACATCTATCATCCTAATGGAGGTGTAGATTACGTCTGTCATCCAGTAGAGGTGTAGATTACATCTATCATCCTAATGGAGGTGTAGATTACATCTATCATCCTAATGGAGGTGTAGATTACATCTGTCATCCATCATCCTAATGGAGAAGTAGATTACATCTGTCATCCTAATGGATGAGTAGATTACATCTGTCATCCTAATGGAGGTGTAGATTACATCTGTCATCCTAATGGAGGTGTAGATTACATCTATCATCCTAATGGAGGTGTAGATTACGTCTGTCATCCAGTAGAGGTGTAGATTACATCTATCATCCTAATGGAGGAGTAGATTACATCTGTCATCCTAATGGAGGTGTAGATTACATCTATCATCCTAATGGAGGTGTAGATTACATCTGTCATCCTAATGGAGGTATAGATTACATCTATCATCCTAATGGAGGAGTAGATTACATCTGTCATCCTAATGGAGGAGTAGATTACGTCTGTCATCCTAATGGAGGTGTAGATTACATCTGTCATCCATCATCCTAATGGAGAAGTAGATTACATCTGTCATCCTAATGGATGAGTAGATTACATCTCTCTTCCTAATGGAGGTGTAGATTACATCTGTCATCCTAATGGAGGTGTAGATTACATCTGTCATCCTAATGGAGGTGTAGATTACATCTGTCATCCTAATGGAGGTGTAGATTACATCTATCATCCTAATGGAGGTGTAGATTACATCTGTCATCCTAATGGAGGTATAGATTACATCTATCATCCTAATGGAGGAGTAGATTACATCTGTCATCCTAATGGAGGAGTAGATTACGTCTGTCATCCTAATGGAGGTGTAGATTACATCTGTCATCCATCATCCTAATGGAGAAGTAGATTACATCTGTCATCCTAATGGATGAGTAGATTACATCTCTCTTCCTAATGGAGGTGTAGATTACATCTGTCATCCTAATGGAGGTGTAGATTACATCTGTCATCCTAATGGAGGTGTAGATTACATCTGTCATCCTAATGGAGGTGTAGATTACATCTATCATCCTAATGGAGGTGTAGATTACATCTGTCATCCTAATGGAGGTGTAGATTACATCTATCATCCTAATGGAGGTGTAGATTACATCTGTCATCCTAATGGAGGTGTAGATTACATCTATCATCCTAATGGAGGAGTAGATTACATCTGTCATCCTAATGGAGGTGTAGATTACGTCTGTCATCCAGTAGAGGTGTAGATTACATCTATCATCCTAATGGAGGAGTAGATTACATCTATCATCCTAATGGAGAAGTAGATTACATCTATCATCCTAATGGAGGTGTAGATTACGTCTGTCATCCTAATGGAGAAGTAGATTACATCTGTCATCCTAATGGAGGAGTAGATTACATCTGTCATCCTAATGCAATCCTAATACAGCCCTTAACCTCTTTAGTTGGGCCTTTTGGAGTTTTGGTTTTTGTTTATATATTGGTCATCATTTTGAACTAATCTTCTTGGACTAGTCTCCCTGGACCGAGGTTAGGTGAGGTTTCTGTCTCCCTGGACCATGGAGAGGTGAGGTTTCTGTTTCCCTGGACCATGGAGAGGTGAGGTTGCTGTCTCCCTGGACCAAGGTGAGGTGAAGTGCTGTCTCCCTGGACCAAGGTGAGGTGAGGTTGCTGTCTCCTTGGACCAAGGTGAGGTTGCTGTCTCCCTGGACCAAGGTGAGGTTGCTGTCTCCCTGGACCAAGGTGAGGTTGCTGTCTCCCTGGACCAAGGTGAGGTTGCTGTCTCCCTGGACCAAGGTGAGGTTGCTGTCTCCCTGGACCGAGGTGAGGTGAGGTTGCTGTCTCCCTGGACCGAGGTGAGGTGAGGTTGCTGTCTCCCTGGACCAAGGTGAGGTTGCTGTCTCCCTGGACCAAGGTGAGGTTGCTGTCTCCCTGGACCGAGGTGAGGTGAGGTTGCTGTCTCCCTGGACCAAGGTGAGGTGAGGTTGCTGTCTCCTTGGACCAAGGTGAGGTTGCTGTCTCCCTGGACCAAGGTGAGGTTGCTGTCTCCCTGGACCAAGGTAAGGTTGCTGTCTCCCTGGACCAAGGTAAGGTTGCTGTCTCCTTGGACCAAGGTGAGGTGAGGTTGCTGTCTCCTTGGACCAAGGTGAGGTGAGGTTGCTGTCTCCCTGGACCAAGGTGAGGTTGCTGTCTCCCTGGACCAAGGTGAGGTGAGGTTGCTGTCTCCTTGGACCGAGGTGAGGTTGCTGTCTCCCTGGACCGAGGTGAGGTGAGGTTGCTGTCTCCCTGGACCAAGGTGAGGTGAGGTTGCTGTCTCCTTGGACCAAGGTGAGGTGAGGTTGCTGTCTCCTTGGACCAAGGTGAGGTTGGGACCCCTAGACACATGTTCACTCAGGTTATAGACCATGTAACTAGGACCCCTAGACACACGTTCACTCAGGTTATAGACCATGTGAATAGGACTAGGACCCCTAGACACATGTTCACTCAGGTTATAGACCATGTGAATAGGACTAGGACCCCTAGACACATGTTCACTCAGGTTATAGACCATGTAACTAGGACCCCTAGACACACGTTCACTCAGGTTATAAACCATGTGACTAGGACCCCTAGACACACGTTCACTCAGGTTATAGACCATGTGACTAGGACCCCTAGACACATGTTCACTCAGGTTATAGACCATGTGACTAGGACCCCTAGACACATGTTCACTCAGGTTATAGACCATGTGACTAGGACCCCTAGACACATGTTCACTCAGGTTATAGACCATGTAACTAGGACCCCTAGACACATGTTCACTCAGGTTATAGACCATGTGACTAGGACCCCTAGACACATGTTCACTCAGGTTATAGACCATGTAACTAGGACCCCTAGACACACGTTCACTCAGGTTATAAACCATGTAACTAGGACCCCTAGACACACGTTCACTCAGGTTATAAACCATGTAACTAGGACCCCTAGACACATGTTCCCTCAGGTTATAAACCATGTAACTAGGACCCCTAGACACACGTTCACTCAGGTTATAAACCATGTGACTAGGACTAGGACCCCTAGACACATGTTCACTCAGGTTATAGACCATGTGACTAGGACTAGGACCCCTAGACACATGTTCACTCAGGTTATAGACCATGTGACTAGGACTAGGACCCCTAGACACATGTTCACTCAGGTTATAAACCATGTGACTAGGACCCCTAGACACACGTTCACTCAGGTTATAAACCATGTGACTAGGACCCCTAGACACACGTTCACTCAGGTTATAGACCATGTGACTAGGACCCCTAGACACATGTTCACTCAGGTTATAGACCATGTGACTAGGACCCCTAGACACACGTTCACTCAGGTTATAAACCATGTGACTAGGACCCCTAGACACACGTTCACTCAGGTTATAAACCATGTGACTAGGACCCCTAGACACACGTTCACTCAGGTTATAAACCATGTGACTAGGACCCCTAGACACACGTTCACTCAGGTTATAGACCATGTAACTAGGACCCCTAGACACACGTTCACTCAGGTTATAGACCATGTGACTAGGACCCCTAGACACACGTTCACTCAGGTTATAGACCATGTGACTAGGACCCCTAGACACACGTTCACTCAGGTTATAAACCATGTAACTAGGACCCCTAGACACACGTTCACTCAGGTTATAAACCATGTGACTAGGACCCCTAGACACACGTTCACTCAGGTTATAAACCATGTAACTAGGACTAGGACCCCTAGACACACGTTCACTCAGGTTATAAACCATGTAACTAGGACTAGGACCCCTAGACACACGTTCACTCAGGTTATAAACCATGTAACTAGGACTAGGACCCCTAGACACACGTTCACTCAGGTTATAAACCATGTGACTAGGACCCCTAGACACACGTTCACTCAGGTTATAAACCATGTAACTAGGACTAGGACCCCTAGACACATGTTCCCTCAGGTTATAGACCATGTGACTAGGACCCCTAGACAAATCGAGTGCCACAGTATCCGTAGGGTAGTTATAGGTTTCGTAACTGTGAGGATACTATTCAGCAACATCTTACTTACAGCAGGGCTCTACTGCTCTGTGCCTCGCTACATCCTCTTAGCTGTTAACTGTGTGGGTGTGTGTGTATACGCATGCCTCCTGGTGACATCCTGGCACCTCTGGGTGACAGAAGGGACACACACACACACTCCTCGAGAGGAACTCACCGCAGGTGTTGGGCAAACCCCCGACCGAGCTAGCGTCGATGAGAAATCCCGGCTGCCGCCGTAACTATGGCAACAGCAAGGCTCGGCGGTGGCTAGGCCATTGTGCCATCTCTGCAATCAAACACATACACACACAAATCATGTTTTACCAAGTCGCCCACACACCACCCATCACACATAGATACTGTAGAAAGAGGGGGAGGAGAGAGACAGACCACTAAAAAGAGAGTTAGCTGCTAGTGTAGGTTATGTGTGAAAGCCCTGGCATGAATAGGAGAGGTCAGGGGTCAATAAGAGTGTAATTAGTAACAATGGGTGTAGTGAGGAGAACACTGGTCTACATTATATCCATGGATAGTGTCAGTTGGTGGGATGTAAACATTACCGTATTCAGGCTAACCCACCTCTCCCACCACTATCACTACTATCACCACTATCACTACTATCACCACCACTACTATCACCACCACCACTACTATCACCACCACCACTACTATCACCACCACCACCACCACCACCACTACTTTCACCACCACTACTATCACCACCACTACGATCACCACCACTACGATCACCACCACTACGATCACCACCACTACGATCACCACCACTACCACTACTATTACCACCACTACTATCACCACCACTACTATCACCACAACTACTATCACCACCACCACTATCACCACCACTACTATCACCACCACTACTATTACCACCACCACCACTACTATCACCACCACCACCACTACTATCACCACCACTACTATCACCACAACTACTATCACCACCACTACTATCACCACCACCACCACTACTACCACCACCACTATCACCACCACTACGATCACCACCACTACCACTACTATCACCACCACTACTACCACCACTATCACCACCACCACCACTACTATTACCACCACTACTATCACCACCACTACTATCACCACCACTACTATCACCACCACCACCACTACTATTACCACCACTACTATCACCACCACTACTATCACCACCACTACTATCACCACAACTACTATCACCACCACCACTATCACCACCACCACCACTACTATCACCACCACTACTATCACCACAACTACTATCACCACCACCACTATCACCACCACCACCACTACTATCACCACCACTACTATCACCACCACTACTATCACCACCACTACTATCACCACCACTACTATTACCACCACTACTATCACCACCACTACTATCACCACAACTACTATCACCACCACCACTATCACCACCACCACCACTACTATTACCACCACTACTATCACCACCACTACTATCACCACCACTACTATCACCACCACTATCACCACCACTACTATCACCACCACTACCACTACCACTACTATCACCACCACCACTACTATCACCACCACTACCACCACTATCACTACTATCACCACCACCACTATCACCACCACTACTATCACCACCACCACCACCACCAATACCACTACTATCACCGCCACCACTACTATCACCACACCACTACTATCACCACCACTACTATCACCACCACCACCACTATCACCACCACCACCACCACTACTATCACTACCACCACTACCACCAACACTACTATCACCACCACTATCACCACCACCACTACCACCACCACCACCACCACTACTATCACCACCACCACCACTACTATCACCACCACTATCACCACCACCACTACCACTACTACCACTACTATCACCACCACCACTACCACTACTATCACCACCACTACTATCACCACCACTACTATCACCACCACTACCACTACTATCACCACCACTACCAACACTATCACCACCACTACTATCACCACCACCACTATCACCACCACCAACACTATCACCACCAACAATATCACCACCACCACCACCACTACTATCACCACCACTACTATCACCACCACTACTATCACCACCACCACCACTACTATCACCACCACCAACACTATCACCACCACCACTATCACCACCACTACTACCACCACTACCACTACTACCACCACCACCATCAACACTATCACCACCACCACGACTATCACCATCACCACCACCAACACTATCACCACCACCACCATCACCACCACTACTATCACCACTACTATCACCACTATCACCACCATTATCACCACCACCACCATCACCACCACTACTATCACCACTACTATCACCACTATCACCACCATTATCACCACCATTATCACCACCACCACTACTATCACCACCATTATCACCACCATTATCACCACCACCACTACTATCACCACCACTACTAACACTATCACCACCACTACTATCACCCCCACCACGACTATCACCACCACTACTATCACCACCACGACTATCACCACCACTACTATCACCACCACCACCACTACTATCACCACCACCACTACTATCACCACCACTACCACCACTATCACCACCATTATCACCACCACTACTAACACTATCACCACCACTACTATCACCCCCACCACGACTATCACCACCACTACTATCACCACCACCACGACTATCACCACCACTACCACCACTATCAACACCATTATCACCACCACACTAACACTATCACCACCACTACTATCACCACCACCACGACTATCACCACCAACACTACTATCACCACCACCACTACTATCACAACCACCACGACTATCACCACCGCCACTACTATCACCACCACCACCACTATCACCACCACCACTATCACCACCACCACCACTATCACCACCACCAACACTATCACCACCAACAATATCACCACCACCACCACCACTACTATCACCACCACTACTATCACCACCACTATCACCACCACCACTATCACCACCACTACTATCACCACCACCAACACTATCACCACCACCACTACCACCACTACCACTACTATCACCACCACCATCAACACTATCACCACCACCACGACTATCACCATCACCACCACCAACACTATCACCACCACCACCATCACCACCACTACTATCACCACTACTATCACCACCACTATCACCACCACCACTATCACCACCACCATTATCACCACCATTATCCCCACCATTATCCCCACCACTACTATCACCCCCCCCACGACTATCACCACCACTACTATCACCACCACCACGACTATCACCACCACTACTATCACCACCACCACCACTACTATCACCACCACCACTACTATCACCACCACTATTATCACCACCATTACTAACACTATCACCACCACTACTATCACCCCCACCACGACTATCACCACCACCACGACTATCACCACCACGACTATCACCACCACGACTATCACCACCACTACCACTACTATCACCACCACCACCACTACTATCACCACCACTACCACCACCACACTAACACTATCACCACCACCACGACTATCACCACCACCACTACTATCACCACCACCACTACTATCACCACCACCACCACCACTACTATCACCACCACTACCACCAACACTACTATCACCACCACTACCACTATCACCACCACCACCACTATCATTACCACCACCACCACTATCACCACCACTACTATCACTACCACCACCACCACTACCACCACCACCACCACCACTACCATCACCACCACCACCAACACTATCACTACTATCACCACCATTATCACCACCACTACTATCACTACCACTACCAACACTATCACCACCACCACGACTATCACCACCACCACGACTATCACCACCACCACGACTATCACCACCACCACGACTATCACCACCACCACGACTATCACCACCACCACGACTATCACCACCACTACTATCACCACCACCACTACTATCACCACCACCACGACTATCACCACCACCACGACTATCACCACCACCACGACTATCACCACCACCACGACTATCACCACCACTACTATCACCACCACCACTACTATCACCACCAACACTACTATCACCACCACCACCACTATCACCACCACCACCATCACCACCACCACTACTACCATCACCACCACTACCAACACTATCACCACCACCACGACTATCACCACCACCACGACTATCACCACCACCACGACTATCACCACCACCACGACTATCACCACCACCACGACTATCACCACCACCACGACTATCACCACCACCACCACTACTATCACTACCACCACCACCACTACTATCACTACCACCACCACCACAACTACTATCACTACCACCACCACTACTACCAACACTACTATCACCACCACCAACACTATCACTACCACCACCACCACTACTATCACTACCACCACCACCACTACCACCACCACCACCAACACTATCACCACCACCACTTTCGCCACCACCACCGCCACCACCACTATCGCCACCACTACTATCACCACCACCACCACTACCACCACCACCACTACTATTACCACCACCACCACTACTATCACTACCACCACCACCACTACTATCACTACCACCACCACCACTACTACTATCACTACCACCACCACTACTACCACCACTACCACCAACACTACTATCACCACCACCACCAACACTATCACTACCACCACCACCACTACTATCACTACCACCACCACTACTACCACCACCACCACCAACACTATCACCACCACCACTTTCGCCACCACCACCGCCACCACCACTATCGCCACCACTACTACCACCACCACCACCACTACCACCGCCACCACCACTATCGCCACCACTACTATCACCACCACCACCACTACTATCACCACCACTACTATCATCACCACTACTATCATCACCACCACCACCACTACTATCACCACTACTATCACCACCACCACTATCACCACCACCAACACTATCACCACCACCACCACCACTATCACCACCACCACTACTACCACTACCACCACGACTATCACCAACACTATCACCACTACTACCACTACTATCACCACCTCCACCAACACTATCACCACCGCCACTATCACCACCACTACTATCACCACTACCACTATCACCACCATTATCACCACCACTACTATCACCACCACTACGATCACTACCACCACTATCACCACCACCACGACTATCACCACCACTACTATCACCACCACCACCACTACTATCACCACCACCACCACTATCACCACCACCACCACTATCACAAACACCACCAACACTATCACCATCACCACTATCACCACCACCACCGCCACTATCACCAACACTACTATCACCACCACTACCACCACTATCACCACCATTATCACCACCACTACTAACACTATCACCACCACTACTATCACCCCCACCACGACTATCACCACCACTACTATCACCACCACCACTACTATCACCACCACTATCACCACCATTATCACCACCACACTAACACTATCACCACCACTACTATCACCACCACCACGACTATCACCACCAACACTACTATCACCACCAACACTACTATCACCACCACCACTACTATCACCACCACCACTATCACCACCACCAACACTATCACCACCAACAATATCACCACCACCACCACTACTATCACCACCACTACTATCACCACCACTATCACCACTATCACCACCACTACTATCACCACCACCACCACTACTATCACCACCACCACTATCACCACTACCACTACTATCACCACCACCATCAACACTATCACCACCACCACGACTATCACCATCACCAACACTATCACCACCACCACCATCACCACCACTACTATCACCACTACTATCACCACTATCACTACCATTATCACCACCACCACTATCACCACCATTACTAACACTATCACCACCACTACTATCACCCCCACCACGACTATCACCACCACTACTATCACCACCACCACGACTATCACCACCACGATTATCACCACCACTACTATCACCACCACCACCACTACTATCACCACTACCACTACTATCACCACCACTACCACCACTATCACCACCATTATCACCACCACTACTAACACTATCACCACCACTACTATCACCCCCACCACGACTATCACCACCACTACTATTACCACCACCATGACTATCACCACCACGACTATCACCACCACTACTATCACCACCACCACCACTACTATCACCACCACCACTACTATCACCACCACTACCACCACTATCACCACCATTATCACCACCACACTAACACTATCACCACCACTACTATCACCACCACCACGACTATCACCACCAACACTACTATCACCACCACTACTATCACCACCACCGCTACTATCACCACCACCACTACTATCACCACCACCACCACCACTACTATCACCACCACTACCACCAACACTACTATCACCACCACCACCACTATCACCACCACCACTACTATCACTACCATCACCACCACCACTACTATCACCACCACTACTATCACCACCACTACTATCACTACCACCACCACGACTATCACTACCACCACCACGACTATCACCACCACCACCACGACTATCACCACCACCACCACGACTATCACCACCACCACGACTATCACCACCACTACTATCACCACCACCACTACTATCACCACCACCACTACTATCACCACCACCACTACTATCACCACCACCATCACTATCACCACCACCATCACTATCACCACCACCACCACCACCACTACCATCACCACCACTACCAACACTATCACCACCACCACGACTATCACCACCACTACTATCACCACCACCACGACTATCACCACCACCACGACTATCACCACCACCACGACTATCACCACCACTACTATCACCACCACCACTACTATTACCACCACCACCACTACTATCACTACCACCACCACTACTACCACCACTACCACCAACACTATCACCACCACCACTATCACCACCACCACCGCCACCACCACTATCGCCACCACTACTATCCCCACCACCACCACTACTACTATCACCACCACTACTATCACCACCACCACCAACACTATCACCACCAACACTATCACCACCACCACCAACACTATCACCACCACCACTATCACCACCACCACCACTACTATCACCACCACTACTACCACCACCACCACGACTATCACCATCACCAACACTATCACCACCACTACCACTACTATCACCACCACTACCACTACTATCACCACCACCACCAACACTATCACCACCTCCACTATCACCACTACCACTATCACCACCATTATCATCACCACCACTATCACCACCATTATCACCACCACTACTATCACCACCACTACCAACATTATCACCACCACTACTATCACCACCACCACGACTATCACCACCACCACGACTATCACCACCACTACTATCACCACCACCACCACTACTATCACCACCACCACCACTATCACCACTATCACCACCACCACTATCACAAACACCACCACCACTATCACCACCACCACTATCACCACCACCACCGCCACTATCACCAACACTACTATCACCACCACCACCACTACTATCATCACCACTACTATCACCACCACTACTATCACCACCACTACTATCACCACCACTACTATCACCACCACCACTATCACCACCACCACTATCACCACCACCACTATCACCACCACTACTATCACCACCACCACCACCACTATCACCACCACCAATATCACCGCCACCACCACTACTATCACCACCACCACTATCACCACCACCACCACCACCAACACGATCACCACCACCAACAACACGATCACCACCACCACGACTATCACCACCACCACGACTACCACCACCTCTACTATCACCACCACCATTATCACCACCACCACTACTATCACCACCACCACCACTACTATCACCACCACCACTACTATCACCATCACTACCATCACCACCACTATCACCATCACCACTACTATCACCACCACTATCACCATCACTACCACCACCACTACTATCACCATCACTACCATCACCACCACTATCACCATCATCACTACTATCACCACCACTATCACCATCACTACCACCACCACTACTATCACCACCACCACCACTACTATCACCACCACCACTACTATCACCATCACTACCACCACCACCACTACTATCACCACCACCACTACTAGCACCATCACTACCATCACCACCACTATCACCATCACCAGCACGACTATCACCACCACTACCACTACTATCACCACCACCACCTGGTAGATAATTATTGATACACACAGGAAACTGTTGAGCCTGAAAAGCCCAGCAGCGTTGCAGTTCTTGACACAAACCGGTGCGCATCTTACTACCCTACCCCGTTTAAAGGCACTTAAATCGTTTGTCTTGCCCCTTGACCCTCCGAATGGCACACATACACAATTAATGTCTCAAGGCTTAAAAATCCTTCTTTAACCTGTCTCCTCCCCTGCATCTCCACTGATTGAAGTGGATTTAACAAGCTACGTCAATAAGGGATCACAGCTGTGACCTGAATTCACTTGGTGAGTCTGTCATGGAAAGAGCCATCTTAATGCTTGGTAGCCAGACGAGGAGGTTCATTATGTAAATCCAGGTGCACGGAGGAATAAAAAGTCAATATTCGAAAAAACGTGGAGCATAAAATATTACTGGTGTGCTGCAATTTCTATTTCAAATACTCTTTGCTTAGAACATAACCACAATGCATCACTTACCTCCCTAGAAGTGTTGGTGAAGCAAAAAAAGGGAAAAGGATTCTATGTTCTAGAAGCCAACTGTACAGTTGACCTCCTACACATTTGCCATGACAACACAACGACAGCTGACCTCTCCCTGCGTGTTGGAGTGTTGGGGGCAATACAAGGTTATATGAGGGAAACAAACATCCATGAGTCTAATTCGTTGTGAAAAGGATGATTGATTTTCAGAGCTAATTAAATATATCCAAGAGAGGGAGAGAAAGAGGGAGAGCGTGGAGAAGGGGGGAGAGATCCCTGGACAGAGGTGTCTGTACGACAGTCAATAATTTCCACATAGCCACTTTACAACAAGAGTTAAATCAATACGTGAGTGAGTGGATCAAGTTGCCTAGGCAACCTTTTCCACGATGAGAAGACGTGGGAGAGTAGCTAGGAACCGCGTCCCAGTAGTCTAACATGGATCCTCACCTCCTCTACCTGAAGGATCCTTACCTCCTCTATCTGAAGGATCCTCTCCTCACCTCCTCTACCTGAAGGATCCTCTCCTCCTCTACCTGAAGGATCCTTACCTCCTCTATCTGAAGGATCCTCTCCTCACCTCCTCTACCTGAAGGATCCTCACCTCCTCTACCTGAAGGATCCTCTCCTCCTCTACCTGAAGGATCCTCTAATCCTCTACCTGAAGGATCCTCACCTGCTCTACCTGAAGGATCCTCACCTGCTCTACCTGAAGGAGCCTCTCCTCCTCTACCTGAAGGATCCTCTCCTCCTCTACCTGAAGGATCCTCTCCTCCTCTACCTGAAGGATCCTCTCCTCCTCTATCTGAAGGATCCTCTCCTCCTCTACTTGTATCAGTCTGTGAAAGAACTGGATGGGTGAAAGTGACTGCCCTGGTGAGAGGCAAGGGGGAGGAGGGAAAAGTAGAGGAAGCTAATGAAGACTTGAGATGAACCCTTGTCTTTCTTGCACTAACACTCACAGGAGGAGAGGGAGAGGAAACCACTGGAAACGTATTGAGAGGCATCCCTGGTAGCACAGAGTTCAGTCCAAACTCCCACTTTCTCTATCCTAGAGGGGAGGTTGATAGGAGCCAGTCAGACAGACAGTGTCCAGTACTAGAGAGAACACTGTTGGTCTGCTGGGAGATGGTAGGTGGTTAAGCTGTGTTACAGACAGATACTGTGCAGCTGTACCAAGCTGTGTTAGAGAGAAGCTGATTTGTCTGTTTCCATTTTCCTGGAGAGTTTCCAGGTAGGCAGCCTGTAGTTCTATCCCAGCAGTAAGACCAGAGTTGGAGAAACCTACTCTGGCTGGTTAGATTTCACAGTTGATCCGTTTGCTAAGCACAACACAAACAGATCTGGGATCAGGCTAGCTTCACAATGACCAGATGACACAGAATGATTAGTTAGTATTTTATAAACTGGGTGGGTCGAACCCTGAATGCTGATTGGTTGACATCCGTGGTATATCAGACCGTATACCACGCGTATGACAAAACATGTATTTTTACTACTCTAATTACGTTGGTAACCAGTTTATAGCCTGTTGAACCTCTCTTTCGTATCGTCGGAGATCCCCAAAGATTGGAAAGCTGCTGCGGTCATCCCCCTCTTCAAAAGGGGGAGACACTCTAGACCCAAACTGTTACAGACCTATATCTATCCTACCCTGCCTTTCTAAGGTCTTCGAAAGCCAAGTTAACAAACATATCACCGACTATTTCGAATCCCACCGTACCTTCTCCGCTATGCAATCTGGTTTCCGAGCTGGTCATGGGTGCACCTCAGGTCCTAAGGTCCTAAACGATATCATAACCACCATCGATAAAAGACAATACTGTGCAGCCGTATTCATCGACCTGGCTAAGGCTTTCGATTCTGTCAATCACCACATTCTTATCGGCAGACTCAACAGCCTTGGTTTCTCAAATGACTGCCTCGCCTGGTTCACCAACTACTTCTCTGATAGAGTTCAGTGTGTCAAATCGGAGGGCCTGTTGTCCGGACCTCTGGCAGTCTATGGGGGTGCCACAGGGTTCAATTCTCGGGCCGACTCTTTTCTCTGTACACATCAATGATGTCGCTCTTGCTGCTGGTGATTCTTTGATTCACCTCTGCGCAGATGACACAATTCTGTATACATCTGGCCCTGCTTTGGACACTGTGTTAACTAACCTCCAGACGAGCTTCAATGCCATACAACTCTCCTTCCATGGCCTCCAACTGCTCTTAAATGCAAGTAAAACTAAATGCATGCTCTTCAACCGATCGCTGCCTGCACCTGCCCACCGTTCCAGTATCACTACTCTGGACCCTTCTGACTTAGAATATGTGGACAGCTACAAATACCTAGGTGTCTGGCTAGACTGTAAACTCTCCTTCCAGACTCATATTAAACATCTCCAATCCAAAATGATATCTAGAATCGGCTTCCTATTTCGCAACAAAGCATCCTTCACTCATGCTGCCAAACATACCCTCGTAAAACTGGACTATCCTACCGATCCTTGACATCGGTGATGTCATTTACAAAATAGCCTCCAACACTCTACTCAGCAAATTGGATGCAGTCTATCACAGTGGCAGTTATTTTGTCACCAAAGCCCCATATACTACCCACCACTGCGACCTGTATGCTCTCGTTGGCTGGCCCTTGCTTCATATTCATCGCCAAACCCACTGGCTCCAGGTCATCTATGTCTTTGCTAGTTAAAGCCCCGCCTTATCTCAGCTCACCATAGCAGCACCCACCCGTAGCCCACGCTTCAGGAGGTATATCTCACCCAAAACCAATGCCGCCTTTCCTTCCAGTTTTCTGCTGCCGATGACTGGAACGAACTGCAAAAATCACTAAAGCTGGAGACTCATGTCTCCATAACTAACTTTAAGCAGCTGACAGATCATTACACCTGTAAATATCCCATCCAACTACCTCATCCCCATATTGTTATTTTTTCTTTGCACCCCAGTATCTCTACTTGCACATTCATCTTCTGCACATCTATCACTCCAGTGTTTAATTGCTAAAATTGTAATCACTACGGCCTATTTATTGCCTTACCTCCCTAATCTTACTTCATTTGCACACACTGTATATATACTTTTTCTATTGTATTATTGACTGTACGTTTGTTTATTCCATGTGTAACTCTGTGTTGTTGTTTGTGTCGCACTGCTTTGCTTTATCTTGGCCAGGTCGCAGTTGTTAAATGAGAACTTGTTCTCAACTGGCCTACCTGGTTAAATAAAGGTGATCTGGCCTACCTGGTTAAATAAAGGTGATCTGGTCTACCTGGTTAAATAAAGGTGATCTGGTCTACCTGGTTAAATAAAGGTGATCTGGTCTACCTGGTTAAATAAAGGTGATCTGGTCTACCTGGTTAAATAAAGGTGATCTGGCCTACCTGGTTAAATAAAGGTGATCTGATCTACCTGGTTAAATAAAGGTGATCTGGTCTACCTGGTTAAATAAAGGGGATCTGGCCTACCTGGTTAAATAAAGGTGATCTGATCTACCTGGTTAAATAAAGGTGATCTGGCCTACCTGGTTAAATAAAGGGGATCTGGCCTACCTGGTTAAATAAAGGTGATCTGGTCTACCTGGTTAAATAAAGGTGATCTAAATAATAATAGCAATAAGGCACCTCTGGGGTTTGTGATATATGACCAATATACCACGGCTCAGGACTGTATCCAGGCACTCTGTGTTGCGTCGTATACCCACACCTCATCGGGCATTATTAAGTATACAATATGCTTCAGTGCCTTGTTGAAATGTATGGAGACAGAAGAAACACTGACCACAAAACAGATCTGGGATCAGGCTAGCTTCACAATGACCAGATGACACAGAACGATTAGTCAGTGTGTAAACAATAGGCTTCCAGTGCCTTGTTGAAATGTATGGAGGCAGAAGAAACTGACCACAAAACAGATCTGAGATCAGGCTAGCTTCACAATGACCAGATGACAGAACGATTAGTCAGTGTGTAAACAATATGCTTCCAGTGCCTTGTTGAAATGTATGGAGACAGAAGAAACATAGACCACATATTTGTAATTAAACTATATTTTAACAACTGTCAATTCTATATGGTACAATATTGACCATGAGTCACAGAAGTGGAGTCATTTGATTGACAGGAAGGAGGAGGTGCTATATTGATCCGGTTCAGCCTATTGGAAGTCTGTACACACACAGGATGTAGTGGTTACACGAGGAACAAGGGAAAGCTATATAGTCCGTACCTAGACACACTCCCATCTTGTGAAAACATTTCTCAAACCAGTGATAGAAATATATCCACTTGGTGGATCATGGTGTTACTCATGGTGTTACTCACAGATATCCCACAACAAGATGTCTCTGTTGGTGTATCGGTGGCTGTAGTACAATATTCAAATACAGTTCATCATGGCTGCGTTCTACAAAAGGTAGACTTCTGTTTTTTTTGTTTGTTTTTTTTTAAACGGAGGGACTTTATAATATCATCACACCATACCCGCTCCCAAAATATTATATTATATAAAAGTTTAGCCCAGAAAAATGGGTACATATATTATATCTGTAGCGAAACATCCACACGTTAAGGTAATGTTGTCATATATACTGGGGCCATTTCCATAGAGAGAGAGACTAAATACGATAGGCACAAATACAAAGAAAAACAGCAAAATAACTCAAACAAAAGAGATCTCACAGGGTTGATTTAAAGACCCAGATCATGTGTCGTTCTCATAAAGTATTCTTTCCCATAGTTCCTAGTTTATAGTTCACCCAGACAGCAGCAACAACCAAGTCCCCCCCTAAAATATCCCCACTGACCACACTAACAAAACAGACCAAAGTAATGGAGGAAGCACATATCCTATATGAACAACAGATTTTAAAGACATACTTTTGTTCTAGAAAACTGACAGAAAGAAATCTGAAGTATTATACATGCAAAATCCTCATTAAACATTGCACTCGTTACAAATGGGTTATATAGCATAGCTTAGGGGTTTCTCTGCCTCCTCGGACTACAAAGTCCTGGTTCCATCTATTCACATTTCTAAAAAGGAGCCTCGTCTTCATTTCTTATGCGCATGACATTACAGTCCTGCAGATTGAAAAAGGCTAATGTTTACTGAAACCCTTTAAATCCTTGAAACTTCTGTTATTGAACCAAGCATCTGTTCATTCGCTTCACCGTCTCATGACATCATCAACAGAACTACTTTTTCAAACAAGATTTTTCTCCTCTTCTTTCTCATTTTGTCCTGTTGTTGTTATTGTTCTGTTGTTGTTGTCCTGTTGATGTTATTGTCCTGTTGATGTTGTCCTGTTGATGTTATTGTCCTGTTGATGTTGTTGTCCTGTTGATGTTATTGTCCTGGTGTTGTTATTGTCCTGTTGATGTTATCGTCGTGTTGTTGATGTTATCGTCGTGTTGTTGATGTTATTGTCCTGTCGTTGTGGTCATTATTGTCCTGTCGTGGTCGCTGTTGTTGTCCTGTCGTGGTCGTTGTGGTTGTCCTGTCGTGGTCGTTGTTGTTGTCCTGTCGTGGTCGTTGTTGTTGTCCTGTCGTGGTCGTTGTTGTTGTCCTGTCGTGGTCATTATTGTCCTGTCGTGGTCATTATTGTCCTGTCGTGGTCGTTGTTGTTGTCCTGTCGTGGTCGTTGTTGTTGTCCTGTCGTGGTCGTTGTTGTTGTCCTGTCGTGGTCGTTGTTGTTGTCCTGTCGTGGTCGTTGTTGTTGTCCTGTCGTGGTCGTTGTTGTTGTCCTGTCGTGGTCGTTGTTGTTGTCCTGTCGTGGTCGTTGTTGTTGTCCTGTCGTGGTCGTTGTTGTTGTCCTGTCGTGGTCGTTGTTGTTGTCCTGTCGTGGTCGTTGTTGTTGTCCTGTCGTGGTCGTTGTTGTTGTCCTGTCGTGGTCGTTGTTGTTGTCCTGTCGTGGTCGTTGTTGTTGTCCTGTCGTGGTCGTTGTTGTTGTCCTGTCGTGGTCGTTGTTGTTGTCCTGTCGTGGTCGTTGTTGTTGTCCTGTCGTGGTCGTTGTTGTTGTCCTGTCGTGGTCGTTGTTGTTGTCCTGTCGTGGTCGTTGTTGTTGTCCTGTCGTGGTCGTTGTTGTTGTCCTGTCGTGGTCGTTGTTGTTGTCCTGTCGTGGTCGTTGTTGTTGTCCTGTCGTGGTCGTTGTTGTTGTCCTGTCGTGGTCGTTGTTGTTGTCCTGTCGTGGTCGTTGTTGTTGTCCTGTCGTGGTCGTTGTTGTTGTCCTGTCGTGGTCGTTGTTGTTGTCCTGTCGTGGTCGTTGTTGTTGTCCTGTCGTGGTCGTTGTTGTTGTCCTGTCGTGGTCGTTGTTGTTGTCCTGTCGTGGTCGTTGTTGTTGTCCTGTCGTGGTCGTTGTTGTTGTCCTGTCGTGGTCGTTGTTGTTGTCCTGTCGTGGTCGTTGTTGTTGTCCTGTCGTGGTCGTTGTTGTTGTCCTGTCGTGGTCGTTGTTGTTGTCCTGTCGTGGTCGTTGTTGTTGTCCTGTCGTGGTCGTTGTTGTTGTCCTGTCGTGGTCGTTGTTGTTGTCCTGTCGTGGTCGTTGTCCTGTCGTGGTCGTGGTCGTTGTCCTGTCGTGGTCGTGGTCGTTGTCCTGTCGTGGTCGTTGTTGTTGTCCTGTCGTGGTCGTTGTTGTTGTCCTGTCGTGGTCGTTGTTGTTGTCCTGTCGTGGTCGTTGTTGTTGTCCTGTCGTGGTCGTTGTTGTCCTGTCGTGGTCGTTGTTGTTGTCCTGTCGTGGTCGTTGTTGTTGTCCTGTCGTGGTCGTTGTTGTTGTCCTGTCGTGGTCGTTGTTGTTGTCCTGTCGTGGTCGTTGTTGTTGTCCTGTCGTGGTCGTTGTTGTCCTGTCGTGGTCGTTGTTGTCCTGTCGTGGTTGCTGTTGTTGTTGTGATTGTCACACTACTAGGATTCCTTAAATAATGTTTAAACATTTTTAATTTTCATAGCAATATTTAATTAGTGTGTCACTATGGTGATGCATGGTCATCATCCGTCTAGTTTGGCCGGTTCTCCTGAGGCACTTGATGACACCGCCGTGTCATGTATTTGTCGTGTGTGCGCATATTAACTAACAAGTAACAAACTGTCTTTTAACACACCTGAGATCGACATGAAGCAACAATATAAAGACAAGTCTTAAAAAGTATATATCTTCTATATTTCCCTCATGTCATAAAGAGGCCAGTGGGATTATTACTTAACTGTTGCTGTACTGCATTAGTTGTTGTAGTTTAAATACATGTAGCCCTTTTAAACCCTTTCTTCCCTCTTAGTTCCGCCTGTAGAGACAACAGACAGAAGTATAGAACCTGTCACCTGTTCTAGAACTGGAACCTGTCTCCCCCCACAGAGACAGAGCAGTAACCAGAGAGAAGACTCTAGGTTCTAGTTCCAGAACACTGACTGACTGATACACCAGATGGAACCATCAGGTGATCCCCTGCCTGCCCTGGCCTCTCTCTACCCCCCCCCCCCCCCCTCTTTCTCCACATCCCTCCCTCTCTGTACTGTACTGTGTAGTGTGTTTACAGCTGATTGGTTCAGTGTGGTCTCCACTTTGGGGGAGTGGCACCACAGAGTCCTGTCCTGAAGGTATTTATAAACCCTCCATCTCTAACCGGTCATCCCTCCATCCCTCTCTCCTCTCCTCTGTCTCTTCCTCCCTCAGTTATCCACCCCTAGTTTAGACAGGCCCTGCCTGAACTCGTGCAGCTCATCAATCTTCCCATCCAGGACGTCCATGAACTTCTTCAGCTCTCCCTTCATGTTGCCCTGCTTGGACTGGCTGTCCTCGATGTCGGCCTGAAGACCCTCTATCCTATCCTCCAGGTCCTTGTTCTTCACCTCAGCAGCCTAAAGAGACAGAGATTATGGAGTTAGACTACTGATATAATTCCGTTTTAAATTCACCTCAGCTGTCTAAAGAGATATGAAGTTAGATACTGCCACAACGTTATAAATAACTATAACTTTCACCTCAGCCTACAGATAACAAACAATAACGTATATTAGTCGCCTATTTAGCTAGTTTATTAGCTTGAGAGAATATTGAGGGGGAGAAGGGGAGAGGGAGAGAAATTGGGGACAGAACAGGGGGAGAGAGAACGTAAGGGAGAGGGGGAGGGAGCGAGAGAGAGGCGGAGGGAGGGAGCGGCGGAGGAAGCGAGCGAGAGAGGAAGGGAGGGAGCGGGGGAGGGAGGGAGGGAGCGGCGGAAGAAGTGAGCGAGCGAGAAGGGGAGGGAGCGAGAAGGGGAGGGAGCGAGAGGGAGTGAGCGAGAAGGGAGCGAGCAAGGTAGTGAGGGAGCGAGCAAGAGGGAGGGAGCGAGAAGGGGAGGGAGTGAGCGAGAGGGAGTGAGCGAGAGGGAGCGAGAAGGGGAGGGAGCGAGAAGGGGAGGGAGCGAGCGAGAGGGAGTGAGCGAGAAGGGAAGGGAGCGAGCGAGAGGGAGGGAGCGAGCGAGAGGGAGTGAGAGGGAGCGAGCGAGAGGGAGCGAGAGAGAGGGAGCGAGCGAGAGCGAGTGAGCGAGAGGGAGCGAGCGAGAGGGAGCGAGCGAGAGGGAGCGAGTGAGCGAGAGGGAGCGAGTGAGCGAGAGGGAGCGAGTGAGCGAGAGGGAGCGAGTGAGCGAGAGGGAGCGAGCGAGAGGGAGCGAGTGAGCGAGAGGGAGCGAGCGAGAGGGAGCGAGTGAGCGAGAGGGAGCGAGCGAGAGGGAGCGAGCGAGAGGGAGCGAGCGAGAGGGAGGGAGGGAGGGAGGGAGCGAGCGGGAGGGAGCGAGTGAGCGAGAGGGAGCGAGTGAGCGAGAAGGGGAGGGAGCGAGCAAGGTGGGGAGGGAGCGAGAGAGAGAGAAGGAGAGGGGGAGGGAGGGAGAGGGGGAGGGAGGGAGAGCGGGAGGGGGAGGGAGGGAGAGCGGGAGGGGGAGGGAGAGAGCGAGAGGGGGAGGGAGGGCAAGGGAGGGTGAGCAAGAGGGCTAAAATGGGAGGTCTAAACTGGTGCCTGGAGGCATTTCTCAGCTGACTGTTGAAACCTGATCACTGTGTGGGAGACCTGCTTTAAATAGAGAGACCACTAGACCGGACACTACTGCTACTGTCTGGTATAGAGCTAGAGTTAATAGAATGGATATAACCTGCTTTAAATAGAGAGACCACTAGACCAGACACTATGGTATAGAGCTAAAGTTAATAGAAAGGATATAACCTGCTTTAAATAGAGAGACCACTAGACCAGACACTACTGCTACTGTCTGGTATAGAGCTAGAGTGAATAGAATGGATATAACCTGCTTTAAATAGAGATACCACTGGACCAGACACTACTGCTACTGTCTGGTATAGAGCTAGAGTTAATAGAATGGATATAACCTGCTTTAAATAGAGACCTCTGGTATAGAGCTAGAGTTAATAGAATGGACATAACCCCTTCAGACCATGGAGCTTTAGTGTGATACAATACATCCAATATGGTGGAGATGCTAACGTGTGATCATCACGATGGTTGTTACCATTGGTGCTGCATGTGTCTGACAGAGACGAGAGTGGTGTTCTGAGCTATTCTGCCATGACAACCACTAGTGAATATTGCTTTGAACAGGAATGTCAGTTCTATTTGAGTCTATGTCTAATAGCTTGCTGAGGGGGGTTCTCTGATCCATTGTGTCTAAAGGGAAGAGGAGGCATCGGAGCCAAGACATTGTTTTGTTGGTTTTATTCCCCTCCCTCCTCTGTCTAGCCGGGTTGGCCCTGAAGCTGAAGTATTTGAGGCATGTCATTGTTGGTTTTATTCCCCTCCCTCCTCTGTCTAGCCGGGTTGGACCTGAAGCTGAAGTATTTGAGGCATGTCATTGTTGGTTTTATTCCCCTCCCTCCTCTGTCTAGCCGGGTTGGCCCTGAAGCTGAAGTATTTGAGGCATGTCATTGTTGGTTTTATTCCCCTCCATAGTCGGTCTAGTCGCACCGCACCGATGACAGCTTGGTTGAGGAAATACGCTGTGAGGCTGTCAGATGACCGAGATGGTGAGTCGCTACCGAGATATATATCTATATATATATATAAAACATAATTACTGATATAGCTTCACTACTCATATAGATCAGAACCACAACAACACAGCTACTATCCACACAGTATCACTACCAATACATACAGCTTCACATCTCATTCAGAAACATATACTATTACCTTGTCACTACCGATACATACAGCTTCACATCTCATGTAGTATTACCTTGTCACTACCGATACATAGAGCTCACAACAGAACCACAAATATATATTATCTATTCAGCTTTACCCTGTTCTACTCAGGTTTGCAGCAGCAGTCTAGACAGAAAAGAGTCTGGTTAGATATGTTATGTACAGAACCTTCAGAAAGTATTCAGACCCCTTGACTTTTCCAACATTTTGTTATGTTACAGCCGTACTCTAAAATGGATTAAATACATTTTTTACATCATCAATCTACACACAATACCCCATCATGACAAAGCAAAAAAGTTTTTTTTAGAAATGTTTGCTAATTTATAAAATATCACATTTACTTAAGTATTCTGACCCTTTACTCAGTACTTTGTTGAAGCACCTTTGGTAGCGATTACAGCATCAAGTCTTCTTGGGTATGACGCTACAAGCTTGGCACACCTGTATTTGGGGAGTTTCTCCCATTCTTCTCTGCAGATCTTCTCAAACTCTGTCAGGTTGGATGGGGAGCGTTGCTGCACAGCTATTTTCAGGTCTCTCCAGAGATGTTCGATCGGGTTCAAGTCCGGGCTCTGGCTGGAGCACTCAAGGACATTCAGAGATTTGTCCTGAAGCCACTCCTGCGTTGTCTTGGCTGTGTGCTTAGGGTCATTGTCCTGTTGGAAGGTGAACCTTCTCCCCAGTCTGAGGTCCTGAGCGCTCTAGAGCAGGTTTTCATCAAGGATCTCTCTGTACTTTGCTCCCATTCATCTTTGCCTCGATCCTGACTAGTCTCACAGCCCCTGCTGCTGAAAAACATCCCCACAGCATGATGCTGCCACCACCATGCTTCACTGTAGGGATGGTGCCAGGTTTCCTCCAGATGTGATGCTTGGCATTCAGGCCAACAAGTTGAATCTTGGTTTCATCAGACCAGAGAATCTTGTTTCTCAAGGTCTGAGTCTTTAGGTGCCTTTTGGCAAACTCCAAGCGGGCTGTCATGTGCCTTTTACTGAGGAGTGGCTTCCGTCTGGCCACCCAACCATAAAGGCCTGATTGGTGAAGTGCTGTAATGAGGGTTGTCCTTCTGGAAGGTTCATTGGAAACAAGGATGCACCTGAGCTCAATTTCGAGTCTCATAGCAAAGGGTCTGAATACTTACATAAAGTATTCAGACCCCCTAAGTATCTTTAATACATTTGCAAAAATTCCCCAAAAACCTGTTTTCGCTTTGTCATTATGGGATATTATGAGGTATTGTGTGGATTGCTGGGGATTTTTATTTATTTCATCCATTTTATAATAAGGTTGTAACGTAACAAAATTTGGAAAAAGTCAAGCGGTCTGAGTACTTTCCGAAGGCACTGTATATTTCTGAAATGATTCCTCTGTCTACATAGCAGCTAATCACGTTCTCTCTACACCGGGGGGTCAATCAGGCCCGCGGGGGGTCAGTCAGGCCCGCAGGGGGTCCAATTCAAAATGATTTCCCCCAATTTCGATCTTGTCTTATTACTGCAACTCCCCAATAGGCTCAGGAGGCGAATGTTGACTCATGCATCCTCTGAAACATGACCCATCAAACCACGCTTCTTAACACCCGCCCACTTAACCCGGAAGCTAGCCGCACCAATATGTTGGAGGAAACACCGTTCACCTGACGATTGAGGTCAGCCTGCAGGCGCCCGGCCCGCCACAAGGAGTCGCTAGAGCGCGATGAGCCAAGTAAATCCCCCCAGGCCAAACCCTCTCCTAACCCGGACGACACTGGGTCAGTTGTGTGGAGCCTACATTAGTTCCATCAGTATTGGAATTCTGAGTGTGGAGCCTGCATTAGTTCCATCAGTATTGGAATTCTGAGTGTGGAGCCTGCATTAGTTCCATCAGTATTGGAATTCTGAGTGTGGAGCCTACATTAGTTCCATCAGTATTGGAATTCTGAGTGTGGAGCCTACATTAGTTCCGTCAGCATTGGAATTCGGAGTGTGGAGCCTACATTAGTTCCATCAGTATTGGAATTCGGAGTGTGGAGCCTACATTAGTTCCGTCAGCATTGCTAATACGATCATGATTGTGTCAGCCTAACGTTCCAGTAGCTATGTTGCTTCTGTTCTGCATCGCATCTGATACAGTATATAACACCGACGCTGCATTTACTTTGCAGGTGGCTGGCTGGGCTCATAGGTCAAATATTCTCATGTACCAAGATGACAGCTCATCTTGCTCAGCAAGGCCACACGGCGGTGCAGCTACTGTATATTGACAGATGATTGACTGTGTTCATAGGTAGAATATCCTCATGATTCACTATGGCAGGCCAGTACATACTAGTATATTTCCCATGTACCAAGAGGACCGCTCATCTTGCCTCTTCGAGGGCACCCGGTAGTGTGTCACTATTGCAGGCCGGTTCATACTACTATATTTCCCATGTACCAAGAATATAATAGCCATACGGCTGCATTAGCTTACACAGTATTCACACATTGGCTAGTAGTCAGTCCTGTATGGTAGAATGACCTGGTCTATTGAGAGTCTTAAAAAACGCATTCTGACTTCACATAGTTAAATCGCCAGGCTTGGGGGATTTCACAGAGCATATCGTCCTCACTGCCTGTAGTTATATTATCATCTTCATATGACGCTTGGTTCTGGCAGTGAGCTGCCCTGAAGGATCAGAGTCCTAACTCTTGGTTCTGGCAGTGAGCTACCCTGAAGGAGTAGAGTCCTAACGCCTAACGCTTGGTTCTGGCAGTGAGCTACCCTGAAGGAGCAGAGTCCTAACTCTTGGTTCTGGCAGTGAGCTATCCTGAAGGAGCAGAGTCCTAACTCTTGGTTCTGGCAGTGAGCTGCCCTGAAGGATCAGAGTCCTAACTCTTGGTTCTGGCAGTGAGCTACCCTGAAGGAGCAGAGTCCTAACTCTTGGTTCTGGCAGTGAGCTGCCCTGAAGGATCAGAGTCCTAACTCTTGGTTCTGGCAGTGAGCTACCCTGAAGGAGCAGAGTCCTAACGCTTGGTTCTGGCAGTGAGCTACCCTGAAGGAGCAGAGTCCTAACGCTTGGTTCTGGCAGTGAGCTACCCTGAAGGATCAGAGTCCTAACGCTTGGTTCTGGCAGTGAGCTACCCTGAAGGATCAGAGTCCTAACGCTTGGTTCTGGCAGTGAGCTACCCTGAAGGAGCAGAGTCCTAACTCTTGGTTCTGGCAGTGAGCTGCCCTGAAGGATCAGAGTCCTAACTCTTGGTTCTGGCAGTGAGCTACCCTGAAGGAGCAGAGTCCTAACGCTTGGTTCTGGCAGTGAGCTACCCTGAAGGATCAGAGTCCTAACTCTTGGTTCTGGCAGTGAGCTACCCTGAAGGAGCAGAGTCCTAACTCCTAGACATGCATTGTAATATTTTCTAATAAATGGTTAAACTTACAGGTGGTGTTTTATTTCTGAAGTAAGTATGTAGCCAGAAAGGCTCATAGGGCAGGAGCCCATCTCCTGTTTCTGTAGCATGATGCAGCTTGATGTAGCAGTACACCCCCTAGACAGAACGCTAGTCTATCTCCTGTTTCTGTAGCGTGAGGCAGCTTGAGGTACCAGTACTCCCCCTAGACAGGACGCTAGTCTATCTCCTGTTTCTGTAGCATGACGCAGCTTGATGTACCAGTACTCCCCCTAAACAGGACGCTAGTCTATCTCCTGTTTCTGTAGCGTGCGGCAGCTTGATGTACCAGTATACCCCCTGGACAGGACACTAGTCTAACTCCTGTTTCTGTAGTGAGGCAGCTTGAGGTACCAGCACACCCCCTAGACAGAACGCTAGTCTATCTCCTGTTTCTGTAGCATGACGCAGCTTGAGGTACCAGCACACCCCCTAGACAGAACGCTAGTCTATCTCCTGTTTCTGTAGCATGACGCAGCTTGAGGTACCAGCACACCCCCTAGACAGAACGCTAGTCTATCTCCTGTTTCTGTAGCATGACGCAGCTTGAGGTACCAGCACACCCCCTAGACAGAACGCTAGTCTATCTCCTGTTTCTGTAGCATGACGCAGCTTGAGGTACCAGCACACCCCCTAGACAGAACGCTAGTCTATCTCCTGTTTCTGTAGCATGACGCAGCTTGAGGTACCAGCACACCCCCTAGACAGAACGCTAGTCTATCTCCTGTTTCTGTAGCATGACGCAGCTTGATGTACCAGTACACCCCCTAGACAGAACGCTAGTCTATCTCCTGTTTCTGTAGCATGACGCAGCTTGACGTACCAGTACACCCCCTAGACAGAACGCTAGTCTATCTCAGGGCTTTACCTTCAATCTATCTCCTTAATGCCGAGTGCCAAGCATCTGGTCCCATTTTTACAATCTTTGGTACGACTCGGCCGGAACTCCTAACCTTCCAATCTCAGGACGGACACTAAAACCACAAAGGCCACTGAGTTGGGCTTAGAAATAGATACAAGCGAGTTTTATCTCTGAAACTCACGGATTTCCAGAGACTGAATGTGTGACCCTGGTTTCCAGAACGGTCTCTACTTGAGACCAGCTCCCATACCATAGATCCAGTCTGGTTTATGTCAGATCCTTTGTGGTTGTCAGGTTATGAGTGTGATGTACGGTAGGCTTTGACACTGGTCACAGAGAAACAGATGGTCTGATCTAGGGTAGGTTTAAACTCAGACTGGCTTTGATAACGGGTTAGACTAGATGTATGGCGGGGTTAACAGCAGTATGGGTTAGTATATCACTTTAGGGGTGGGTATACCAGGTGATCCCTGTTGCCGGGTAGAAAGGGAGAATGAAGATGTGTGAATCAATCTAGACTCAGGGTTTCTCACACCAGTCAGTCAGTCATCTAGATACTGTAGGATCTGAGAGCAATATGTGTGTATCTGTGCACGTCCAGCCAGCCAACAACATGCTGTAGGATCTCCCCCAGCCAGCCATAACCAATATCTGTCAACATGCTGTAGGATCTCCCCCAGCCAGCCATAACCATCATCTGTCAACATGCTGTAGGATCTCCCCCAGCCAGCCACAACCAATATCTGTCAACATGCTGTTGGATCTCTCCCACCCACCCAGCCATGACCAATATCTGTCAACATGCTGTAGGATCTCTCCCAGCCAGCCATGACCAATATCTGTCAACATGCTGTTGGATCTCTCCCACCCAGCCATAACCAATATCTGTCAACATGCTGTTGGATCTCTCCCACCCAGCCATAACCAATATCTGTCAACATGCTGTAGGATCTCCCCCAGCCAGCCATAACCAATATCTGTCAACATGCTGTTGGATCTCCCCCACCCAGCCACAACCAATATCTGTCAACATGCTGTAGGATCTCTCCCACCCACCCAGCCATGACCAATATCTGTCAACATGCTGTAGGATCTCTCCCACCCACCCAGCCATGACCAATATCTGTCAACAGCACACTGACATCTTCAGCTGTTTCTGCCAAGCTGATACATAATATTACATTTGATTAACAATGATTCTGTCTGTGTCCCAAAGGCACCCTTTATAGTGCACTCCTTTTGACCAGGGCCCATGGGGTCTGGACTAAAGTAGTGCACTATAAAGGGAATAGGTTGCCATTTAGGATGCTTCCATGTCTTTATGAGAAGAATGCTCTTCATATTCAAGAGGAGATATCTGTAATTACAATACTGGGATCAAATAGAACTGTGATTCAAATAGAACTGTGATCCAACAGAACTGTGATTCAAATAGAACTGTGATCCAACAGAACTGTGATTCAAATAGAACTGTGATCCAACGGAACTGTGATCCAATGGAACTGTAATTCAATAGAACTGTGATTCAAATAGAACTGTGATTCAAATAGAGCTGTGATTCAAATAGAACTGTGATCAAATAGAACTGTGATCAAATAGAACTGTGATCAAATAGAACTGTGATCAAATAGAACTGTGATCAAATAGAACTGTGATCAAATAGAACTGTGATCAAATAGAACTGTGATCAAATGGAACTGTAATCAAATAGAACTGTAATCAAATAGTTTCCATTGTTGAGAATGTAACTCTCCACTCTAGTCTATTCTCTAGTAGAGAATTCCTTTTAATAACAGTGTGGATCATAGCAGCCATTTAACACGATATACAGTATCCTCATCATAGTTCTAAATAGAACACTACTGGACCTGTTATTAATACAGAACCATGTGGAATATAATGGACCTGGTATTAATACAGAACCATGTGGAATATAATGGACCTGGTATTAATACAGAACCATGTGGAATATAATGGACCTGTTATTAATACAGAACCATGTGGAATATAATGGACCTGGTATTAATACAGAACCACGTGGAATATAATGGACCTGTTATTAATACAGAACCATGTGGAATATAACAGACCTGGTATTAATACAGAAGAGGTGTGTGTGTGTGTGTGTGTGTGTGTGTGTGTGTGTGTGTGTGTGTGTGTGTGTGTGTGTGTGTGTGTGTGTGTGTGTGTGTGTACACGTGTGATCATAATGTAATGGAACAATCTAGATCTGCTGCTTCACCCAGAGAGAGAGAGAGTGTCACTCACAGTTCCAGCGTATTGGGTTAGGGCTTCAGTACCTGTAGTTTCTCTGTGATGCTCTCACACTCTGCCATCAGATGCGGGGTTAGTGTTTAGGGTGTAGGGGTTAGGCTTCAGTACCTGTAGTTTCTCTGTGATGCTCTCACACTCTGCCATCAGTTGAGGGGTTAGTGTTTAGGGTGTAGAGGTTAGGGCTTCAGTACCTGTAGTTTCTCTGTGATGCTCTCACACTCTGCCATCAGTTGAGGGGTTAGTGTTTAGGGTGTATGGGTTAGGGGTTAGGGCTTCAGTACCTGTAGTTTCTCTGTGATGCTCTCACACTCTGCCACCAGATGAGGGGTTAGTGTTTAGGGGTTAGGGGTTAGGGCTTCAGTACCTGTAGTTTCTCTGTGATGCTCTCACACTCTGCCATCAGATGAGGGGTTAGTGTTTAGGGTGTAGGGGTTAGGGGTTAGGGCTTCAGTACCTGTAGTTTCTCTGTGATGCTCTCACACTCTGCCATCAGTTGAGGGGTTAGTGTTTAGGGTGTAGGGGTTAGGGGTTAGGGCTTCAGTACCTGTAGTTTCTCTGTGATGCTCTCACACTTTGCCATCAGATGAGGGGTTAGTGTTTAGGGTGTAGGGGTTAGGGCTTCAGTACCTGTAGTTTCTCTGTGATGCTCTCACACTCTGCCATCAGTTGAGGGGTTAGTGTTTAGGGTGTAGGGGTTAGGGGTTAGGGCTTCAGTACCTGTAGTTTCTCTGTGATGCTCTCACACTCTGCCATCAGATGAGGGGTTAGTGTTTAGGGGTGGGGTTAGGGGTTAGGGCTTCAGTACCTGTAGTTTCTCTGTGATGCTCTCACACTCTGCCATCAGTTGAGGGGTTAGTGTTTAGGGTGTAGGGGTTAGGGGTTAGGGCTTCAGTACCTGTAGTTTCTCTGTGATGCTCTCACACTCTGCCATCAGATGAGGGGTTAGTGTTTAGGGTGTAGGGGTTAGGGCTTCAGTACCTGTAGTTTCTCTGTGATGCTCTCACACTCTGCCATCAGTTGAGGGGTTAGTGTTTAGGGTGTAGGGGTTAGGGCTTCAGTACCTGTAGTTTCTCTGTGATGCTCTCACACTCTGCCATCAGATGAGGGGTTAGTGTTTAGGGTGTAGGGGTTAGGGGTTAGGGCTTCAGTACCTGTAGTTTCTCTGTGATGCTCTCACACTCTGCCATCAGATGAGGGGTTAGTGTTTAGGGTGTAGGGGTTAGGGCTTCAGTACCTGTAGTTTCTCTGTGATGCTCTCACACTCTGCCATCAGTTGAGGGGTTAGTGTTTAGGGTGTAGGGGTTAGGGCTTCAGTACCTGTAGTTTCTCTGTGATGCTCTCACACTCTGCCATCAGATGAGGGGTTAGTGTTTAGGGTGTAGGGGTTAGGGCTTCAGTACCTGTAGTTTCTCTGTGATGCTCTCACACTCTGCCATCAGTTGAGGGGTTAGTGTTTAGGGTGTAGGGGTTAGGGGTTAGGGCTTCAGTACCTGTAGTTTCTCTGTGATGCTCTCACACTTTGCCATCAGATGAGGGGTTAGTGTTTAGGGTGTAGGGGTTAGGGGTTAGGGCTTCAGTACCTGTAGTTTCTCTGTGATGCTCTCACACTTTGCCATCAGATGAGGGGTTAGTGTTTAGGGTGTAGGGGTTAGGGCTTCAGTACCTGTAGTTTCTCTGTGATGCTCTCACACTCTGCCATCAGATGAGGGGTTAGTGTTTAGGGTGTAGGGGTTAGGGCTTCAGTACCTGTAGTTTCTCTGTGATGCTCTCACACTCTGCCATCAGTTGAGGGGTTAGTGTTTAGGGTGTAGGGGTTAGGGCTCAGTACCTGTAGTTTCTCTGTGATGCTCTCACACTCTGCCATCAGATGAGGGGTTAGTGTTTAGGGTGTAGGGGTTAGGGGTTAGGCTTCAGTACCTGTAGTTTCTCTGTGATGCTCTCACACTCTGCCATCAGTTGAGGGATGATCTCTGCTTGCTTCCTCAGGTTCTCCAGTTCCTGGAAGGAACACACATATTAATATCCTCATCAGACCTCCTGTACCTCAGACCTCATCAGACCTCCTGTACCTCAGACCTCATCAGACCTCCTGTACCTCAGACCTCATCAGACCTCCTGTACCTCATCAGACCTCCTGTACCTCAGTCCTCATCAGACCTCCTGTACCTCAGTCCTCATCAGTCATCCTGTACCTCAGACCTCCTGTACCTCAGACCTCCTGTACCTCAGCCCTCCTGTACCTCAGCCCTCCTGTACCTCAGCGCTCCTGTACCTCAGACCTCCTGTACCTCAGACCTCCTGTACCTCAGCCCTCCATCCCCCTGTCTCCGCCACCCAACCCTGCCACTCCCCTGCCTCTGACCCCCAACCCCTCTGCCTCCCAACCCCGCGCCTCCGCCCCCCCAACCCCGAGAATGACCACATCAAAATGTGATGTGTCCCGTTAGCTTAAGTGCTAATTGTTCACTTGGTTTGAAGTGGCCCCAAGGTCACGGCTGGCAAGGCAACGCGGGTGGCGCAGTGGTCTAGGGCACTGCATCACAGTGCTAACTGCGCCACCAGAGTCTCTGGGTTCGCGCCCAGGCTCTGTCGCAGCCGGCCGCAACCGGAAGGTCCGTGGGGCGACGCACAATTGGCATAGCGTCGTCCGGGTTAGGGAGGGTTTGGCCGGTAGGGATATCCTTGTCTCAGTATGTAAAAAATGTAATAAAATGTATGCAGTCTACTGTAAGTCGCTCTGGATAAGAGCGTCTGCTAAAATGACTAAACTGTAACTGTAAAACGCCACGCCACAGAAGTTCAATAATTCATGGTCACGTTTGAATTTTTTTATTTTTTATTGTCAGGTGCTGCAGGAGAGGAGAAGTGAGGGGTGGGAAGGTGAGAGGAAGGGGAAGAATGAGATAGGGGGGGAGAAGGAGAGAGAAGCGAGGGAGGACAAGGAGAGAGAGAGAGAGAAGAAGACAGCAGATGTGTGCAGGTTGCTGTGGTGAGTCATTCTTCTCCTTGTCCACTGTGACTGAAGCTACAGATGAACCACAGTGTTATGAACCTGTCACTCTCTTCCTGTTACTCTCACCCCATCCCTGTCTCACCCCATCCCTGTCTCACCCCATCCCTGTCTCACCCCATCCCTGTCTCACCCCATCCCTCTCTCACCCCATCCCTCTCTCACCCCATCCCTCTCTCACCCCATCCCTCTCTCACCCCATCCCTCTCTCACCCCATCCCTCTCTCACCCCATCCCTCTCTCACCCTATTCCTCTCTCACCCCATCCCTCTCTTGGCCTCTCTCACCCCATCCCTCTCTCACCCCATCCCTCTCTTGGCCTCTCTCACCCCATTCCTCTCTCACCCCATCCCTCTCTTGGCCTCTCTCACCCCATCCCTCTCTCACCCCATCCCTCTCTTGGCCTCTCTCACCTCATCCCTCTCTCACCCCATCCCTCTCTTGCTCTCAAAATGACATATATTCTCTTACTCTCCATATCTCTCTAACATGATATGGATATTTGTAAACTAGCCATGACGATTACAGACACTGTCATGATGCTTCCATTTCTTTAATATATTTTTTTGTATTTTCACCCCTTTTTTCTCCCCAATATCCTGGTATCCAATTGGTAGTTACAGTCTTGTCTCATCGCTGCAACTCCGGACTCGGGAGAGGCGAAGGTCGAGAGCCGTGCGTCCTCCGAAACACAACCTAACCAAGCCGCACTGCTTCTTGACACAACGCCCATCCAACCAGAAGCCAGCCGCACCAATGTGTCTGAGGAAACACTGTACACCTGGCGACCGTGTCAGAGTGCACTGCGCCCGGCCCGCCACAGGAGTCGCTAGTGTGTGATGAGACAAGGACATCCCTGCCGGCCAAACCCTCCCCTAACCCGGACGACGCTGGGCCAATTGTGCGCTGCCCCACGGGCCTCTCGGTCGCGGCCGGCTGCGACAGAGTCTGGACTCGAACCCAGAATCTCTAGTGGCCTTCGACCACTGCGCCACTCGGGAGGCAACATGATGCTTCTAAACTAGCTGTGACGATTACAGACACTGTCATGATGCTTTTAAACTAGCCGAGAAGATTACAGACACTATCATGATGCTTCTAAACTAGCCGAGAAGATTACAGACTATCATGATGCTTCTAAACTAGCCGAGAAGATTACAGACTATCATGATGCTTCTAAACTAGCTGTGACGATTACAAACACTGTCATGATGCCTCTAAACTAGCTGTGACGATTACAGACTGTCATGATGCCTCTAAACTAGCCGAGAAGATTACAGACTATCATGATGCTTCTAAACTAGCCGAGAAGATTACAGACTATCATGATGCTTCTAAACTAGCTGTGACGATTACAGACACTGTCATGATGCTTCTAAACTAGCCGAGAAGATTACAGACTATCATGATGCTTCTAAACTAGCTGTGACGATTACAGACTGTCATGATGCTTCTAAACTAGCTGTGACGATTACAGACACTGTCATGATGCTTCTAAACTAGCCGAGAAGATGACAGACTATCATGATGCTTCTCAGAGTAATCATGATCTCATCTCCTGTCTTTACAGGACTACACCACCCTAGAGACATCATCACAGCCACTCCTGGTTAGCATAATCATCTCTCCATTCAGAGAGAGAGAGGAAGGAGACCACTTAGCAGGAGTCTGATCTGTCAGACTGTTCATCTGACCCAGCAGGACACAGAGGAAAGGACCCACTTACAGCAAAATCACCTGGGCTCTGTGTGTGTGTGTGTGTGCGTGCGTGCGTGCGTGCATCAGACAGGTTCTGTCTCCGTCTCTCTGTACCTCTGAGTTCAATCAGGGTTCATGAAATGATGATCAAAACAGGATCAACAGAAGGAAATAAATCCAAGGAGTAAATCAAACTGGTCTCAGCTTTAAAGTCTTTGTCAGGGTGATTTACTGCCCAAACCAATAGGTTTCTAATAGTCACACACACACACACACACACACACACACACACACACACACACACACACACACACACACACACACACACACACACACACACACACACACACACACACACACACACACACACACACACACACACACACACACACACACACACACACACACACACACACACACACACACACACACACACACGGCTGAATAAACCCCCTGTCAAGAGCATGAAAGGGAAACACGCTGACAACCCTGCCGAGAGAGAGAGACAGAGACAGACAGAGACGGACATAGAGACATAGAGAGAGACAGACAGAGAGACAGAAAGAGAGAGCAAGAGGGAGGGAGACAGTGCGAGGGCGAGAGAGAGAAACCAGACAGACCATCAGCTCTAGAGTGGGAGATTAGAAGGATAGAGGGATCCGGGGCGGGGGGGGGGGGGGGGGGGGGGGACAAGAAGGTGAGAGAGGGAGAGACCAAGAGAGAGAAACCAGACAGGTCTGGGGGAGGGGAGGGCAGTAGAAAGAGACAGAGAACAACAGGGTGAGAGAGGGAGAGACCAAGAGAGAGAAACCAGACAGGTCCAGGGGAGGGGAGGAGGGGCAGTAGAAAGAGACAGAGAACAACAGGGTGAGTGAGAGAGGGAGAGACCAAGAGAGCAGCAATACATCATGCTGCAAGTCATTTAATCTGTAGTCTAATAACCTGTGAAATACATCATGCCACAAGTTATTTAATCTGTAGTCTAATAACCTGTGAAATACATCATGCTACAAGTTATTTAATCTGTAGTCTAATAACCTGTGGAATACATCATGCTGCAAGTCATTTAATCTGTAGTCTAATAACCTGGGAAGTAATTTAATATGTAGTCTAATAAACCGTGAAATTCATCAAACTGTCAGTCATTTAATCTGTAGCCTAATAAACTGTGAAGTCATTTAATCTGTAGCCTAATGAACTGGGAAGTCATTTAATATGTAGTCTAATAATCCGTGAAATTCATCAAACTGTCAGTCATTTAATCTGTAGCCTAATAAACTGGGAAGTCATTTAATATGTAGTCTAATAAACCGTGAAATTCATCAAACTTTCAGTCATTTAATCTGTAGTCTAATAAACGGTGAAGTCATTTAATCTGTAGCCTAATAAACTGTGAAGTCATTTAATCTGTAGCCTAATAAACTGTGAAGTCATTTAATCTGTAGCCTAATAAACGGTGAAGTCATTTAATCTGTAGCCTAATAAACTGTGAAGTCATTTAATCTGTAGCCTAATAAACTGTGAATTCATTTAATCTGTAGCCCAATACACTGTGAAGTCATTTAATCTGTAGCCCAATACACTGTGAAGTCATTTAATCTGTAGCCTAATAAACTGGGAAGTCATTTAATCTGTAGTCTAATAAACTGTGCCGTTTCCCGGGTCGTAGTGGGAGGACCACACACCATATCATGGCGTGAGACTCCCAAGTTTACGTCAAAATGATGGTTATTATATAAATACGTGTGCATAATGATGGTTATTATATAAATATGTGTGTATAATGATGGTTATTATATAAATACGTGTGTATAATGATGGTTATTATATAAATACGTGTGTATAATGATGGTTATTATATAAATACGTGTGCATAATGATGGTTATTATATAAATACGTGTGCATAATGATGGTTATTATATAAATATTTGGGCATAAAGGCGGTTCCACCACCATTTAGTTTAGAGACACAAAAAGATCCAATTAACACAGGATTTGTCTGCATTTATAGAATCGTACCGAAATGTCCTATTTCCATCACCGCTTTTTATACAGTAGGACTTTACTGTGGATGGAAACATGGTTCCAGCTAATGAAATGTGTCTGCAGGCAGAATCAGTATTGATCCATGAATGAAGGGAAGTCCTGATCACCACGGCCATGCCGGCCTCAAAGCCTCATTGGGACGAACTGGAATAAATGTCAGGGTGCGTAGAAACCAGCCATCTTGGGGCAGCAGTTGCTTGGCAGCTGGGCAGAAGTGACATGAGGACGATGTTACTGGCAGACCCAGTGCCTGGGGCTCCTGGTATCATTTAGAATGACTACAGGAGCATAGAACATTATTAATGTGGTCTGAAATAACATGACCGGGTATAGAGTCAGACCTGACATTACCAGAGACATTTTCTATACGCAGAAAATACTATGAATAATACAGATTTTTCCCCTTTGCGTGTTCTTGAACGAGAAGTTAGAAAACCTATAAAAACACTGAAGTCAGCAATAAACTGATAGATAATAGGTATTGATGTAACATTTCACACAGAGAGGAGAGAGAGAGAGAGAGGGTTTAATTCACAGGCTGTGGAAATATAAACGTAAATGTTTCTCATGCCAATAAATTCCTTTGAAATGAAATTGAATTGAGAGCTGAGAGAGAGAGGGGGGGAGAGAGAGAGAGAGAGAGAGAGAGAGAGAGCAGAGGAAGAGAGAGAGAGAGGGGAGAGAGAGAGCAGAGGAAGAGAGAGAGAGAGAGAGAGAGAGAGAGAGAGACAGGGGAGAGAGAGGGGAGAGAGAGAGGAAGAGAGAGAGAGGAAGAGAGAGAGGGGAGAGAGAGAGCAGAGGAAGAGAGAGAGAGAGACGGGGGAGAGAGAGGGGAGAGAGAGAGAGCAGAGGAAGAGAGAGAGACTAATACTTCCACAGATAATTGTTCTGACATCAAAGGTCCCACAACAATATCCACCTTCTATTGGACTACAATCCCCTCCTTAGGGACAGAGAAAGGTAGAGAGGAGGAGTGGAGATTGAGAGACGGGTAGAGAGGGAACGAGACAGGTAGAGGGGGAGAGAGAGAGGTAGAGGGGGAGAGAGAGAGGTAGAGGGGGAGAGAGACAGGTAAAGGGGGAGAGAGACAGGTAGAGGGGGAGAGAGACAGGTAGAGGGGGAGAGAGACAGGTAGAGGGGGAACGAGACAGGTAGAGGGGGAACGAGACAGGTAGACGGGGAACGAGACAGGTAGACGGGGAACGAGACAGGTAGACGGGGAACGAGACAGGTAGACGGGGAACGAGACAGGTAGACGGGGAACGAGACAGGTAGACGGGGAACGAGACAGGTAGACGGGGAACGAGACAGGTAGACGGGGAACGAGACAGGTAGACGGGGAACGAGACAGGTAGACGGGGAACGAGACAGGTAGACGGGGAACGAGACAGGTAGACGGGGAACGAGACAGGTAGACGGGGAACGAGACAGGTAGATGGGGAACTAGACGGGGAACGAGACAGGTAGACGGGGAACGAGACAGGTAGACGGGGAACTAGACGGGGAACGAGACAGGTAGACGGGGAACGAGACAGGTAGAGTGGGAGAGAGAGAGTGATAATAGAGATAACATGTCCCTTAGGGATAATGGGGTTATATTTGCATATAGTCTGTCAGCAAAACTACAGGCTAGTCATATGAGACTGTGTGTGTGTCTGTAGGAGTTGTGTGTGTGTGTGTCCACCTGTTCCTTGTCCTGCAGCTCCGTCTCCAGCTCCTGAATTTGTACAGTCAGCTTAGAGTTCATCTCCTTCTCCACGTTGGCCTTTTCACACTGAGACTCCAACTCTGCTATCTACAGGAGAGAGAGCAGGAGGAGATTATAGAGCAGGAGGAGATTAGAGAGGAGGAGGAGATTATAGAGCAGGAGGAGATTATAGAGGAGGAGGAGATTATAGAGGAGGATGAGTTATAGAGGAGGATATATAGAGCAGGAGGAGATTACAGAGCAGGAGGAGGAGAGAGAGCAGGGGGAGAGAGAGGAGCAGGAGGAGAGAGAGGAGCAGGAGGAGAGAGAGGAGGAGATATAGAGCAGGAGGAGTTATAGAGGAGGAGGAGAGAGGAGCAGGAGGAGAGAGAGGAGCAGGAGGAGAGAGAGGAGGAGAGACTCTTGTTAGGAACTCTTAGAACCTTCCCTGATATCAGCAGGGAACACCAGAATCCTTTTGTGGATGGATATGTATATCAGTGGATGCTCCTCATCCACCTCAGTGAATTTCATACAAATCAAATGAGTAAAAACATTACAAAACGTTATCCGTTTTAGATAAAACTATAGTAAATATATTCACGTCACCAAATAACTGATTAAAACACAGCGTTTTGAAATAAAGGTCTACAGTAGTCTCAACAGCACTCTGTAGGGTAGCACCATGGTGTAGCCGGAGGACAGCTAGCTTCCGTCCTCCTCTGGCTACATTGACCTCAATACAAAACCTAGGAGGCTCATGGTTCTCAACCGCTTACTACAATTTGTCTCTAGACCTGTGTTATAAATGTTCATTTCCAGGCTAGGTTGTAGCAACCTCACGATGTGTACAGGGAAAATATGAGCATCATGTAGTATCCTAAACCTATCACAGTTACATTGAACTGGGTGAATATGAATGACAGTAACCTAAACCTATCACTGTAACATTGAACTGGGTGAATATGAATGACAGTATCCTAAACCTATCACTGTTACATTGAACTGGGTGAATATGAATGACAGTAACCTAAACCTATCACTGTTACATTGAACTGGGTGAATATGAATGACAGTAACCTAAACCTATCACTGTAACATTGAACTGGGTGAATATGAATGACAGTAACCTAAACCTATCACTGTTACATTGAACTGGGTGAATATGAATGACAGTAACCTAAACCTATCACAGTTACATTGAACTGGGTGAATATGAATGACAGTAACCTAAACCTATCACTGTTACATTGAACTGGGTGAATATGAATGACAGTAACCTAAACCTATCACTGTTACATTGAACTGGGTGAATATGAATGACAGTAACCTAAACCTATCACTGTTACATTGAACTGGGTGAATATGAATGACAGTAACCTAAACCTATCACTGTTACATTGAACTGGGTGAATATGAATGACAGTAACCTAAACCTATCACTGTTACATTGAACTGGGTGAATATGAATGACAGTAACCTAAACCTATCACAGTTACATTGAACTGGGTGAATATGAATGACAGTAACCTAAACCTATCACTGTTACATTGAACTGGGTGAATATGAATGACAGTAACCTAAACCTATCACTGTTACATTGAACTGGGTGAATATGAATGACAGTAACCTAAACCTATCACAGTTACATTGAACTGGGTGAATATGAATGACAGTAACCTAAACCTATCACTGTTACATTGAACTGGGTGAATATGAATGACAGTAACCTAAACCTATCACAGTTACATTGAACTGGGTGAATATGAATGACAGTAACCTAAACCTATCACTGTTACATTGAACTGGGTGAATATGAATGACAGTAACCTAAACCTATCACTGTTACATTGAACTGGGTGAATATGAATGACAGTAACCTAAACCTATCACTGTTACATTGAACTGGGTGAATATGAATGACAGTAACCTAAACCTATCACTGTTACATTGAACTGGGTGAATATGAATGACAGTAACCTAAACCTATCACAGTTACATTGAACTGGGTGAATATGAATGACAGTAACCTAAACCTATCACTGTTACATTGAACTGGGTGAATATGAATGACTGTAACCTAAACCTATCACAGTTACATTGAACTGGGTGAATATGAATGACAGTAACCTAAACCTATCACTGTTACATTGAACTGGGTGAATATGAATGACAGTAACCTAAACCTATCACTGTTACATTGAACTGGGTGAATATGAATGACAGTAACCTAAACCTATCACTGTTACATTGAACTGGGTGAATATGAAGGACAGTAACCTAAACCTATCACTGTTACATTGAACTGGGTGAATATGAATGACAGTAACCTAAACCTATCACTGTTACATTGAACTGGGTGAATATGAATGACAGTAACCTGAACCTATCACTGTTACATTGAACTGGGTGAATATGAATGACAGTAACCTAAACCTATCACTGTTACATTGAACTGGGTGAATATGAATGACAGTAACCTGAACCTGTCACTGTTACATTGAACTGGGTGAATATGAATGACAGTAACCTAAACCTATCACTGTTACATTGAACTGGGTGAATATGAATGACAGTAACCTAAACCTATCACTGTTACATTGAACTGGGTGAATATGAATGACAGTAACCTAAACCTATCACTGTTACATTGAACTGGGTGAATATGAATGACAGTAACCTAAACCTATCACTGTTACATTGAACTGGGTGAATATGAATGACAGTAACCTAAACCTATCACTGTTACATTGAACTGGGTGAATATGAATGACAGTAACCTAAACCTATCACTGTTACATTGAACTGGGTGAATATGAATGACAGTAACCTAAACCTATCACTGTTACATTGAACTGGGTGAATATGAATGACAGTAACCTAAACCTATCACTGTTACATTGAACTGGGTGAATATGAATGACAGTAACCTAAACCTATCACTGTTACATTGAACTGGGTGAATATGAATGACAGTAACCTAAACCTATCACTGTTACATTGAACTGGGTGAATATGAATGACAGTAACCTAAACCTATCACTGTTACATTGAACTGGGTGAATATGAATGACAGTAACCTAAACCTATCACTGTTACATTGAACTGGGTGAATATGAATGACAGTAACCTAAACCTATCACTGTTACATTGAACTGGGTGAATATGAATGACAGTAACCTAAACCTATCACTGTTACATTGAACTGGGTGAATATGAATGACAGTAACCTAAACCTATCACTGTTACATTGAACTGGGTGAATATGAATGACAGTAACCTAAACCTATCACTGTTACATTGAACTGGGTGAATATGAATGACAGTAACCTAAACCTATCACTGTTACATTGAACTGGGTGAATATGAATGACAGTAACCTAAACCTATCACTGTTACATTGAACTGGGTGAATATGAATGACAGTAACCTAAACCTGTCACTGTTACATTGAACTGGGTGAATATGAATGACAGTAACCTAAACCTGTCACTGTTACATTGAACTGGGTGAATATGAATGACAGTAACCTAAACCTATCACAGTTACATTGAACTGGGTGAATATGAATGACAGTAACCTAAACCTATCACTGTTACATTGAACTGGGTGAATATGAATGACAGTAACCTAAACCTATCACTGTTACATTGAACTGGGTGAATATGAATGACAGTAACCTAAACCTATCACAGTTACATTGAACTGGGTGAATATGAATGACAGTAACCTAAACCTATCACTGTTACATTGAACTGGGTGAATATGAATGACAGTAACCTAAACCTATCACAGTTACATTGAACTGGGTGAATATGAATGACAGTAACCTAAACCTATCACTGTTACATTGAACTGGGTGAATATGAATGACAGTAACCTAAACCTATCACTGTTACATTGAACTGGGTGAATATGAATGACAGTAACCTAAACCTATCACTGTTACATTGAACTGGGTGAATATGAATGGCAGTAACCTAAACCTATCACTGTTACATTGAACTGGGTGAATATGAATGACAGTAACCTAAACCTATCACTGTTACATTGAACTGGGTGAATATGAATGACAGTAACATAAACCTATCACTGTTACATTGAACTGGGTGAATATGAATGACAGTAACATAAACCTATCACTGTTACATTGAACTGGGTGAATATGAATGACAGTAACCTAAACCTATCACTGTTACATTGAACTGGGTGAATATGAATGACAGTAACCTAAACCTATCACTGTAACATTGAACTGGGTGAATATGAATGACAGTAACCTAAACCTATCACTGTTACATTGAACTGGGTGAATATGAATGGCAGTAACCTAAACCTATCACTGTTACATTGAACTGGGTGAATATGAATGACAGTAACCTAAACCTATCACTGTTACATTGAACTGGGTGAATATGAATGACAGTAACATAAACCTATCACTGTTACATTGAACTGGGTGAATATGAATGACAGTAACCTAAACCTATCACTGTTACATTGAACTGGGTGAATATGAATGACAGTCATCCAATATGCTGTAATAGATATAAAGCCATGCTCATAAATAACAGAAATAGTCCTCCATCTTAAAAATGGCACCGAACAACACTGATTTATAAAACGCACCATGTAAAGTGTTGGTCCCATGTTTCATGAGCTGAAATAAACGATCCCAGAAATGTTTCATACGCACTAAAAATCGTACATTTTGTGCACAATTGTGTTTACATCCCTGTTAGTGAGCATTTCTCCTCTGCCAAAATAATCCTTCCATCTGACAGGTGTGGCATATCAAGAAGCTGATTAAACAGCATGATCATTACACAGGTGCACCTTGTGCTGAGGACAATAAAAAGTCCGTCTAAAATGCACAACACAATGCCAGAGATGTCTCACATTTTGAGAGAGCGTGCAACTGGCATGCTGACTGAAGGAATGTCCAACAGAGCTGTTGCACGAGAATGTAATGTTCATGTCTCTACCTTAAGCCACGTCCAACCTGCTTCACAACCGCAGACCACGTGTAACCACACCAACCCAGGACCTCCACATCCAGCTTCTTCAACTGAGGGATCGTCTGAGACCAGCCACCCGGACAACTCATGAAACTGTGGGTTTTTGCACAACCGAAGAATTTCTGCAGAAACCATCTCAGGGAAGCTCATCTGGGTGCTCGTCGTCCTCACCGGGGTCTTGGCCTGACTGCAGTTCGGCGTCGTTAACAGACTTCCGTGGGCAAACGCTCACCTTCCATGGCCACCTGTACCTTGCGGATAGCAGACAGCGGGTATGGTGTTGTGTGTGAGAGCAGTTTGCTGATGTCAACGTTGTGAACAGAGTGCTGCATGGTGGAGGTGGGGTTATGGTGTGGGCAGGCATAAACTACGGACACCGAAGACAATTGCATTTTATCAATGGCAGTTTGAATGCACAGAGATACCGTGATGAGATCCTGAGGCCCGTTGTCGTGCCATTCATCCGCCGCCATCACCTCATTTTTCAGCTTGATAATGCACAGCCCCATGACGCAAGGATCTGTACACAATTCCTGGAAGCTGAAAATGTCCCAGTTCTTCCATGGCCTGCATACTCAGAAATGTCACCCATTGAGCATGTTTGGGATGCTCTGGATCAACATATACGACAGCGTGTTCCAGTTCCCGCCCATATCCAGCAACTTCACACAAACATTGAAGAGGACTGGGTCAACGTTCCACAGACCACAACATTCATTAGTTGTCTCAACAAGAACATTGATGAATGAAAATGTATTTATGTAAGTTCCAATAATTCTAATGGAAGCTTTTGGAGTTCTAGAATGTTCTGAATCATGTCTGATTCTAAACCAAACAGAAGTTATAGCAGTTAGCATGCTGAGCTAATTCCTATGATCACATATCTAACTACAGTTTCTCTTACTGTCTCAACACCCACCATACAGATAGACTGTACATTAGAATGATGCTGTGTTGTACTCTCAGCAGGGAGGAAGGGAACAGTAGGACTCCTGTCAATTACAGCTAATTTCCCTTTCAGATCAGAGTGTGGGATGCTGCTGAGGCATGGATACTGCACTCAAAAAACACATTCCTTTTCTGCACTGTAGTTACTATACGTAGGGTCTTCTATAGTGTCTATGTAGGGTCCTCTATAGTGTCTCTATAGTGTCTCTGTGTAGATAGCTCTATGTAGGGTCCTCTATAGTGTCTCTATGTAGATAGCTCTATGCGGGATCCTCTATAGTGTCTCTGTGTAGATAGCTCTATGTAGGTTCCTCTATAGTGTCTATGTAGATAGCTTTATGTAGGGTCCTCTATAGTGTCTCTATGTAGATAGCTCTATGCAGGGTCCTATATAGTGTCTCTGTAGATAGCTCTATGTAGGGTCCTCTATAGTGTCTATGTAGATAGCTCTATGTAGGGTCCTCTATAGTGTCTATGTAGATAGCTCTACGTAGGGTCCTATGTAGTCTCTATGTAGATAGCTCTACGTAGGGTCCTCTATGTAGATAGCTCTACGTAGGGTCCTCTATGTAGATAGCTCTACGTAGGGTCCTCTATGTAGATAGCTCTACGTAGGGTCCTCTATGTAGATAGCTATATGTAGGGTCCTCTATAGTCTTTATAGATAGCTCTACATAGGGTCCTCTATAGTGTCTATGTAGATAGCTATATGTAGGGTCCTCTGTAGTCTCTATGTAGATAGCTATATGTAGGGTCCTCTATAGTGTCTATGTAGATAGCTCTATGTAGGGTCCTCTGTAGTCTCTATGTAGATAGCTATATGTAGGGTCCTCTATAGTGTCTATGTAGATAGCTATATGTAGGGTCCTCTGTAGTCTCTATATAGATAGCTCTACGTAGGGTCCTCTGTAGTCTCTATATAGATAGCTCTACGTAGGGTCATCTGTAGTCTCTATTGATAGCTCTATGTAGGGTCCTCTATAGTGTCTCTATAGATAGCTCTATGTAGGGCCCTCTGTAGTCTCTATGTAGATAGCTCTACGCAGGGTCCTCTGTAGTCTCTATGTAGATAGCTCTATGTAGGGTCCTCTATGTAGATAGCTCTATGTAGGGTCCTCTATAGTGTCTCTATGTAGATAGCTCTACGTAGGGTCCTCTGTAGTCTCTATGTAGATAGCTCTACGTAGGGTCCTCTGTAGTCTCTATGTAGATAGCTCTACGTAGGGTCCTCTGTAGTCTCTATGTAGATAGCTCTACGTAGGGTCCTCTGTAGTCTCTATGTAGATAGCTCTACATAGGGTCCTCTGTAGTCTCTATGTAGATAGCTCTACGTAGGGTCCTCTGTAGTCTCTATGTAGATAGCTCTACGTAGGGTCCTCTGTAGTCTCTATGTAGATAGCTCTACGTAGGGTCCTCTGTAGTCTCTATGTAGATAGCTCTACGTAGGGTCCTCTGTAGTCTCTATGTAGATAGCTCTACGTAGGGTCCTCTGTAGTCTCTATGTAGATAGCTCTACGTAGGGTCCTCTGTAGTCTCTATGTAGATAGCTCTACATAGGGTCCTCTGTAGTCTCTATGTAGATAGCTCTACGTAGGGTCCTCTGTAGTCTCTATGTAGATAGCTCTACGTAGGGTCCTCTGTAGTCTTTATGTAGATAGCTCTACGTAGGGTCCTCTGTAGTCTCTATGTAGATAGCTCTATCTACATAGAAGACCCTACGTAGAGCTATGTAGGGTCCTCTATAGTCTATATAGATAGCTCTACGTAGGGTCCTCTATGTAGATAGCTCTATGTAGGGTCCTCTATAGTCTATATAGATAGCTCTACGTAGGGTCCTCTATGTAGATAGCTCTATGTAGGGCCCTCTGTAGTCTCTATAGATAGCTCTATATAGGGTCCTCTATAGTGTCTCTATAGATAGCTCTACGTAGGGTCCTCTATGTAGATAGCTCTATGCAGGGTCCTCTATGTTACCTTTTCCCTCAGTGTGTCGCTCTCCTCCTTGCAGGTGTTGAGTTGTTTCTTCCAGATCTCTACGTTAGCGGAGGACTCTGTTAGCGAGTCTACCAGCCGAGCATTATTGTCCCGTAGAGTCTGGAGTTCTGTCTCCAACTTCTTAGCATTGGTGTTACTGGGGGGAGGAGAGAGAGAGAGAGAGAGAGATGTGGGGAGAAGAGAGAGAGAGAGATGGGGGGAAGAAGAGAGAGATGAGAGGGGGAGAAGAGAGAGAGAGAGATGGGGAGAAGAGAGAGAGATCAGAGGGGGAGAAGAGAGAGAGAGAGATGGGGAGAAGAGAGAGAGAGGGAGAGAGAGAGAGAGAGAAAGGGGGAGAGAGGAGGCGGAGAGTGAGAGGAGGGGAGAGAGCGAAAGGGGAGAGAGCGAAAGGGGAGGGAGGAGAGAGGGGAGAGAGTGAGAGGAGGGGAGAGAGAGTGAAAGGGGAGGAGAGAGAGTGAAAGGGGAGGAGAGAGAGTGAAAGGGGAGGGGGTAGAGAGAGAGGGGGGAGAGAGAGAGATTAATGTTTTCAACACAATTTAGGGTCAAAACCTACCAATGCATATAAAGTCACACGGTTCTTGCTTTGTGCACAGCTATTCCTTTCAGTGTGCATGGCTGTTCCTTTCAGTGTGCATGGCTGTTCCTTTCAGTGTGCATGGCTATTCCTTTCAGTGTGCATGGCTGTTCCTTTCAGTGTGCATGGCTGTTCCTTTCAGTGTGCATGGCTGTTCCTTTCAGTGTGCATGGCTGTTCCTTTCAGTGTGCATGGCTGCTCCTTTCAGTGTGCATGGCTATTCCTTTCAGTGTGCATGGCTGTTCCTTTCAGTGTGCATGGCTGTTCCTTTCAGTGTGCATGGCTGCTCCTTTCAGTGTGCATGGCTGTTCCTTTCAGTGTGCATGGCTGCTCCTTTCAGTGTGCATGGCTGTTCCTTTCAGTGTGCATGGCTGCTCCTTTCAGTGTGCATGGCTGTTCCTTTCAGTGTGCATGGCTGCTCCTTTCAGTGTGCATGGCTGTTCCTTTCAGTGTGCATGGCTGTTCCTTTCAGTGTGCATGGCTGGTTGGTTGGGGTAAATCTAGCTCCATACTAACGAATGCAGACAAACCCGTACCACCGCTTTCTACAACATCATGTGTCAGATCATTCTCTGGCAGTTGGTTTACGTAACACAATCTTTCTTCGCTGCTTTTAGCAGTCTGTAGTCCATGGACTAAGACCTTCCATCTCTCTGCAGCAAGTGGATGTTGTTAGAGATTTGTAAACTACCTGGAAAACCTCAAAGGTGGCCTGCCATTATCACCACCTACTAGGGTCTTTAAAGTCTTTTAAGTTCACCTAAACTCAATGTTCTGTGGGTTCTGTGGGTTCTCCACGTTCTATGATGTGTGTTGAAATGTTTACTGACCTCTGTTCCAAGGTGGTCTTGAGTCTGTTAACTCCCTACCTCTCCTTACCTACCTCTACTCCCTCTCCTTACCTACCTCTATCCCCTCTCCTTACCTACCTCTATCCCTACCCCCTCTCCTTAACTACCTCTATCCCCCCTCTCCTTACCTACCTCTATCCCTACCCCCTCTCCTTAACTACCTCTATCCCCCCTCTCCTTACCTACCTCTATCCCTACCCCCTCTCCTTACCTACCTCTATCCCTACCCCCTCTCCTTACCTACCTCTATCCCTACCCCCTCTCCTTACCTACCTCTATCCCTACCCCCTCTCCTTACCTACCTCTATCCCCCTCTCCTTACCTACCTCTATCCCTACCCCCTCTCCTTACCTACCTCTATCCTCCTCTCCTTACCTACCTCTATCCCTACCCCCTCTCCTTACCTACCTCTATCCCTACCCCCTCTCCTTACCTACCTCTACTCCCTCTCCTTACCTACCTCTACTCCCTCTCCTTACCTACCTCTATCCCCCTCTCCTTACCTACCTCTATCCCTACCCCCTCTCCTTACCTACCTCTATCCCTACCCCCTCTCCTTACCTACCTCTATCCCTACCCCCTCTCCTTAACTCCCTCTATCCCTACCCCCTCTCCTTAACTACCTCTATCCCCCTCTCCTTACCTACCTCTATCCCTACCCCCTCTCCTTACCTACCTCTATCCCTACCCCCTCTCCTTACCTACCTCTATCCCCCTCTCCTTACCTACCTCTATCCCTACCCCCTCTCCTTACCTACCTCTATCCCTACCCCCTCTCCTTACCTACCTCTATCCCTACCCCCTCTCCTTACCTACCTCTATCCCTACCCCCTCTCCTTAAATACCTCTATCCCTACCCCCTCTCCTTAACTACCTCTCCCCCTCCCTCCTTAACTACCTCACCCCCTCCCTCCTTAACTACCTCTCCCCCTCCCTCCTTAACTACCTCTCCCCCTCCCTCCTTAACTACCTCTCCCCCTCCCTCCTTAACTACCTCTCCCCCTCCCTCCTTAACTACCTCTCCCCCTCCCTCCTTAACTACCCCTCCCCCTCCCTCCTTACCTCTGTTCCACAGTGGTCGTGAGTTTGTCATTCTCGCTCATCAGCGCTGCGGTCTCCGGTCCTCCGTGGGAGATCTTCTCATCATCCGTCCCATTGAAACTGGAGGCCTGGTTGGACGAGGGGGTCTCACGACCCGACTCCTGGATGAGGGGGAGGACAAGGAGAATTTATCATGTCAGATACCAGAGGATGATTCTGCTTCATACAGCTGAGTCAGACTCCAGCCATCTGGAGATATAGTAACAGTCAGATAGTAACAGCTAGTTAGTACTGAACAGCTCTGTAACATCATGTAGTTATAGTAACAGCTAGTTAGTACTGAACAGCTCTGTAACATCATGTAGTTATAGTAACAGCTAGTTAGTACTGAACAGCTCTGTAACACCATGTAGTTATAGTAACAGCTAGTTAGTAACAGCTAGTTAGTACTGAACAGCTCTGTAACATCATGTAGTTATGGTAACAGCTAGTTAGTAACAGCTAGTTAGTACTGAACAGCTCTGTAACATCATGTAGTTATAGTAACAGCTAGTTAGTAACAGCTAGTTAGTACTGAACAGCTCTGTAACATCATGTAGTTATAGTAACAGTCAGATAGTAACAGCTAGTTAGTACTGAACAGCTCAGACACCATGTAGTTATAGTAACAGCTAGTTAGTACTGAACAGCTCTGTAACACCATGTAGTTATAGTAACAGTCAGATAGTAACAGCTAGTTAGTACTGAACAGCTCTGTAACATCATGTAGTTATAGTAACAGTCAGATAGTAACAGCTAGTTAGTACTGAACAGCTCAGACACCATGTAGTTATAGTAACAGCTAGTTAGTACTGAACAGCTCTGTAACACCATGTAGTTATAGTAACAGCTAGTTAGTACTGAACAGCTCTGTAACACCATGTAGTTATAGTAACAGCTAGTTAGTAACAGCTAGTTAGTACTGAACAGCTCTGTAACATCATGTAGTTATAGTAACAGCTAGTTAGTACTGAACAGCTCTGTAACACCATGTAGTTATAGTAACAGTCAGATAGTAACAGCTAGTTAGTACTGAACAGCTCTGTAACACCATGCAGTTATAGTAACAGCTAGTTAGTACTGAACAGCTCTGTAACACCATGTAGTTATAGTAACAGCTAGTTAGTACTGAACAGCTCTGTAACACCATGTAGTTATAGTAACAGTCAGATAGTAACAGCTAGTTAGTACTGAACAGCTCTGTAGCACCATGTAGTTATAGTAACAGTCAGATAGTAACAGCTAGTTAGTACTGAACAGCTCTGTAACATCATGTAGTTATAGTAACAGTCAGATAGTAACAACTAGTTAGTACTGAACAGCTCTGTAGCACCATGTAGTTATAGTAACAGCTAGTTAGTACTGAACAGCTCTGTAACATCATGTAGTTATAGTAACAGCTAGTTAGTACTGAACAGCTCTGTAACACCATGTAGTTATAGTAACAGTCAGATAGTAACAGCTAGTTAGTACTGAACAGCTCTGTAGCACCATGTAGTTATAGTAACAGTCAGATAGTAACAGCTAGTTAGTACTGAACAGCTCTGTAACATCATGTAGTTATATTAACAGTCAGATAGTAACAGCTAGTTAGTACTGAACAGCTCTGTAACACCATGTAGTTATAGTAACAGCTAGTTAGTAGTGAACAGCTCTGTAACACCATGTAGTTATAGTAACAGCTAGTTAGTAACAGCTAGTTAGTACTGAACAGCTCTGTAACATCATGTAGTTATAGTAACAGTCAGATAGTAACAGCTAGTTAGTACTGAACAGCTCAGACACCATGTAGTTATAGTAACAGCTAGTTAGTACTGAACAGCTCTGTAACACCATGTAGTTATAGTAACAGCTAGTTAGTACTGAACAGCTCTGTAACACCATGTAGTTATAGTAACAGCTAGTTAGTAACAGCTAGTTAGTACTGAACAGCTCTGTAACATCATGTAGTTATAGTAACAGCTAGTTAGTAACAGCTAGTTAGTACTGAACAGCTCTGTAACACCATGTAGTTATAATAACAGTCAGATAGTAACAGCTAGTTAGTAACAGCTAGTTAGTACTGAACAGCTCTTTAACATCATGTAGTTATAGTAACAGTCAGATAGTAACAACTAGTTAGTACTGAACAGCTCTGTAACACCATGTAGTTATAGTAACAGCTAGTTAGTAACAGCTAGTTAGTACTGAACAGCTCTGTAACATGTAGTTATAGTAACAGCTAGTTAGTACTGAACAGCTCTGTAACACCATGTAGTTATAGTAACAGTCAGATAGTAACAGCTAGTTAGTAACAGCTAGTTAGTACTGAACAGCTCTTTAACATCATGTAGTTATAGTAACAGTCAGATAGTAACAGCTAGTTAGTACTGAACAGCTCTGTAACATCATGTAGTTATAGTAACAGCTAGTTAGTACTGAACAGCTCTGTAACATCATGTAGTTATAGTAACAGTCAGATAGTAACAACTAGTTAGTACTGAACAGCTCTGTAACATCATGTAGTTATAGTAACAGCTAGTTAGTACTGAACAGCTCTGTAACATCATGTAGTTATAGTAACAGTCAGATAGTAACAGCTAGTTAGTACTGAACAGCTCTGTAGCACCATGTAGTTATAGTAACAGTCAGATAGTAACAACTAGTTAGTACTGAACAGCTCTGTAACATCATATAGTTATAGTAACAACTAGTTAGTACTGAACAGCTCTGTAACATCATGTAGTTATAGTAACAGCTAGTTAGTAACAGCTAGTTAGTACTGAACAGCTCTGTAACACCATGTAGTTATAGTAACAGTCAGATAGTAACAACTAGTTAGTACTGAACAGCTCTGTAACACCATGTAGTTATAGTAACAGTCAGATAGTAACAACTAGTTAGTACTGAACAGCTCTGTAACACCATGTAGTTATAGTAACAGCTAGTTAGTACTGAACAGCTCTGTAACACCATGTAGTTATAGTAACAGCTAGTTAGTACTGAACAGCTCTGTAACACCATGTAGTTATAGTAACAGTCAGATAGTAACAGCTAGTTAGTACTGAACAGCTCTGTAACACCATGTAGTTATAGTAACAGTCAGATAGTAACAACTAATTAGTACTGAACAGCTCTGTAACACCATGCAGTTATAGTAACAACTAGTTAGTACTGAACAGCTCTGTAACATCATGTAGTTATAGTAACAGCTAGTTAGTACTGAACAGCTCTGTAACACCATGTAGTTATAGTAACAGTCAGATAGTAACAGCTAGTTAGTACTGAACAGCTCTGAGACACCATGTAGTTATAGTAACAGTCAGATAGTAACAGCTAGTTAGTACTGAACAGCTCTGTAACATCATGTAGTTATAGTAACAGTCAGATAGTAACAGCTAGTTAGTACTGAACAGCTCTGAGACACCATGTAGTTATAGTAACAGTCAGATAGTAACAGCTAGTTAGTACTGAACAGCTCTGTAACACCATGTAGTTATAATAACAGCTAGTTAGTACTGAACAGCTCTGTAACATCATGTAGTTATAGTAACAGTCAGATAGTAACAGCTAGTTAGTACTGAACAGCTCTGTAACACCATGTAGTTATAGTAACAGTCAGATAGTAACAGCTAGTTAGTACTGAACAGCTCTGAGACACCATGTAGTTATAGTAACAGTCAGATAGTAACAGCTAGTTAGTACTGAACAGCTCTGTAACACCATGTAGTTATAATAACAGCTAGTTAGTACTGAACAGCTCTGTAACATCATGTAGTTATAGTAACAGCTAGTTAGTACTGAACAGCTCTGTAACACCATGTAGTTATAGTAACAGTCAGATAGTAACAGCTAGTTAGTACGTACTGAACAGCTCTGTAACACCATGTAGTTATAGTAACAGATAGTTAGTACTGAACAGCTCTGTAACATCATGTAGTTACAGTAACAGCTAGTTAGTACTGAACAGCTCTGTAACACCATGTAGTTATAGTAACAGCTAGTTAGTAACAGCTAGTTAGTACTGAACAGCTCTGTAACATCATGTAGTTATGGTAACAGCTAGTTAGTAACAGCTAGTTAGTACTGAACAGCTCTGTAACACCATGTAGTTATAGTAACAGTCAGATAGTAACAGCTAGTTAGTACTGAACAGCTCAGACATCATGTAGTTATAGTAACAGCTAGTTAGTACTGAACAGCTCTGTAACACCATGTAGTTATAGTAACAGCTAGTTAGTACTGAACAGCTCTGTAACACCATGTAGTTATAGTAACAGCTAGTTAGTAACAGCTAGTTAGTACTGAACAGCTCTGTAACATCATGTAGTTATAGTAACAGCTAGTTAGTACTGAACAGCTCTGTAACACCATGTAGTTATAGTAACAGTCAGATAGTAACAGCTAGTTAGTACTGAACAGCTCTGTAACACCATGTAGTTATAGTAACAGCTAGTTAGTACTGAACAGCTCTGTAACACCATGTAGTTATAGTAACAGCTAGTTAGTACTGAACAGCTCTGTAACATCATGTAGTTATAGTAACAGTCAGATAGTAACAACTAGTTAGTACTGAACAGCTCTGTAGCACCATGTAGTTATAGTAACAGTCAGATAGTAACAGCTAGTTAGTACTGAACAGCTCTGTAACATCATGTAGTTATAGTAACAGTCAGATAGTAACAGCTAGTTAGTACTGAACAGCTCTGTAACACCATGTAGTTATAGTAACAGTCAGATAGTAACAGCTAGTTAGTACTGAACAGCTCTGTAACACCATGTAGTTATAATAACAGTCAGATAGTAACAGCTAGTTAGTAACAGCTAGTTAGTACTGAACAGCTCTTTAACATCATGTAGTTATAGTAACAGTCAGATAGTAACAACTAGTTAGTACTGAACAGCTCTGTAACATCATGTAGTTATAGTAACAGTCAGATAGTAACAGCTAGTTAGTACTGAACAGCTCTGAGACACCATGTAGTTATAGTAACAGTCAGATAGTAACAACTAGTTAGTACTGAACAGCTCTGTAACACCATGTAGTTATAGTAACAGCTAGTTAGTACTGAACAGCTCTGTAACACCATGTAGTTATAGTAACAGTCAGATAGTAACAACTAGTTAGTACTGAACAGCTCTGTAACACCATGTAGTTATAGTAACAGCTAGTTAGTACTGAACAGCTCTGTAACACCATGTAGTTATAGTAACAGCTAGTTAGTACTGAACAGCTCTGTAACACCATGTAGTTATAGTAACAGTCAGATAGTAACAGCTAGTTAGTACTGAACAGCTCTGTAACACCATGTAGTTATAGTAACAGCTAGTTAGTAACAGCTAGTTAGTACTGAACAGCTCTGTAACACCATGTAGTTATAGTAACAGCTAGTTAGTACTGAACAGCTCTGTAACATCATGTAGTTATAGTAACAGTCAGATAGTAACAGCTAGTTAGTACTGAACAGCTCTGTAACACCATGTAGTTATAGTAACAGCTAGTTAGTACTGAACAGCTCTGTAACATCATGTAGTTATAGTAACAGTCAGATAGTAACAACTAGTTAGTACTGAACAGCTCTGTAGCACCATGTAGTTATAGTAACAGTCAGATAGTAACAGCTAGTTAGTACTGAACAGCTCTGTAACACCATGTAGTTATAGTAACAGCTAGTTAGTACTGAACAGCTCTGTAACACCATGTAGTTATAGTAACAGTCAGATAGTAACAGCTAGTTAGTACTGAACAGCTCTGTAACACCATGTAGTTATAGTAACAGCTAGTTAGTACTGAACAGCTCTGAGACACCATGTAGTTATAGTAACAGTCAGATAGTAACAGCTAGTTAGTACTGAACAGCTCTGTAACACCGTGTAGTTATAGTAACAGCTAGTTAGTACTGAACAGCTCTGTAACACCATGTAGTTATAGTAACAGTCAGATAGTAACAGCTAGTTAGTACTGAACAGCTCTGTAACACCATGTAGTTATAGTAACAGTCAGATAGTAACAGCTAGTTAGTACTGAACAGCTCTGTAACACCATGTAGTTATAGTAACAGCTAGTTAGTAACAGCTAGTTAGTACTGAACAGCTCTGTAACACCATGTAGTTATAGTAACAGCTAGTTAGTACTGAACAGCTCTGTAACATCATGTAGTTATAGTAACAGTCAGATAGTAACAGCTAGTTAGTACTGAACAGCTCTGTAACACCATGTAGTTATAGTAACAGCTAGTTAGTACTGAACAGCTCTGTAACATCATGTAGTTATAGTAACAGTCAGATAGTAACAACTAGTTAGTACTGAACAGCTCTGTAGCACCATGTAGTTATAGTAACAGTCAGATAGTAACAGCTAGTTAGTACTGAACAGCTCTGTAACACCATGTAGTTATAGTAACAGCTAGTTAGTACTGAACAGCTCTGTAACACCATGTAGTTATAGTAACAGTCAGATAGTAACAGCTAGTTAGTACTGAACAGCTCTGTAACACCATGTAGTTATAGTAACAGCTAGTTAGTACTGAACAGCTCTGAGACACCATGTAGTTATAGTAACAGTCAGATAGTAACAGCTAGTTAGTACTGAACAGCTCTGTAACACCGTGTAGTTATAGTAACAGCTAGTTAGTACTGAACAGCTCTGTAACACCATGTAGTTATAGTAACAGTCAGATAGTAACAGCTAGTTAGTACTGAACAGCTCTGTAACATCATGTAGTTATAGTAATATATCTTATATCTGAAATGGCACCCTATTCCCTATATAGTGGTACTACTATAGACCAGAGCCCTATTCCCTATATAGTGGTACTACTATAGACCAGAGCCCTATTCCCTATATAGTGGTACTACTTTAGACCAGAGCCCTATTCCCTATATAGTGGCACTACTTTGGACCAGAGCCCTATTCCCTATATAGTGGTACTACTATAGACCAGAGCCCTATTCCCTATATAGTGGTATTACTATAGACCAGAGCCCTATTCCCTATATAGTGGTACTACTATAGACCAGAGCCCTATTCCCTATATAGTGGTACTACTTTAGACCAGAGCCCTATTCCCTATATAGTGGCACTACTTTGGACCAGAGCCCTATTCCCTATATAGTGGCACTACTTTAGACCAGAGCCCTATTCCCTATATAGTGGCACTACTTTAGACCAGAGCCCTATTCCCTATATAGTGGCACTACTTTGAACCAGAGCCCTATTCCCTATATAGTGGTACTACTTTAGACCAGAGCCCTATTCCCTATATAGTGGTACTACTTTAGACCAGAGCCCTATTCCCTATATAGTGGCACTACTTTAGACCAGAGCCCTATTCCCTATATAGTGGTACTACTTTAGACCAGAGCCCTATTCCCTATATAGTGGTACTACTTTAGACCAGAGCCCTATTCCCTATATAGTGCACTACTTTGGACCAGAGCCCAACCCAAGTGAACACTTATTGGAGATTCTGGAGCGCTGGCTGAGACAGTGTTTTCCACCACCATCAACACCCTATTAAGACACTTCATGTTGGTGTTTTCTTTATTTTGGTGGTTACCAATACGTGTCCCAAATGGCTCCCTATTGGCCCTGGTCAGAAGTAGTGTGCCAAATAGGGAATAGGGTGCCACTCGGGATGCAGAAGGTGGTTTGAGAGGTGTTTTTCTAGCCTCTCACCCAGCCAGCCTTAGCCTGCCAGGTCTGCTCAGTACTGTCTGTTACTATTATGTGTCCCAAATGGAACCCTATTCCCCATAGACCCTGGTCTAAAGTAGTGCTCTATATAGGGAATAGGGTTCTGGTTGAAAGTAGTGCTCTATATAGGGAATATGGTGCTATTTAGGACACAGCCATCCTCTCCTCTCTGTGCCATGTGTTGCAAGGGTTTATCAGGTAAACCAGGAATATGTTAATGAACACAACCATCTCGGTTAACCCAGAACTAAAGTCTCACGTAATTGGTCAGCTGCTCGATTAATTTCTGGGTCCATAGCCGAGGGGATTAAGAGATGCTAGAACGACGAGCTCCATCGTCTCTCAACAAATGATGGGTCGAATGTCCCCTTCAGAAATGTGAAAGATGCTAACCCGTGTCCAAATCGGGATTTGTCCAAATAACCAGCAATGGAAAAACTCAAAACACAGGAACTACTGCTGCTTGTTAGCCCACTCATTCCCATTCCTTCCCCACAGATTCTACAAGGTACCAGTTATGTTGACGTAGCTCTGTCCAAGAGAGATTATAAATCCAAAAAACAATCAACTACTGGTTAATTAATGAAGATATTATCATTACAGTCCAGTAGAGCACATATTAAATAATGATCTATGCAAATTAAAAAGCCTATTCAACGGTATCTAATAAATGGAGAGTAATAGACAGTAATAGAGTCTAGTTTCCTCTGAATAGGAATGTGATTAAACGATCTGATGTCTGACCAAATGAAGAGAACACATGCTACGGTTGTCATGGGTTCTGGTCAAAAGTAGTGTACTACATTGTGGATAGGGTTCCATTTGGGCCTCAAATCAATACATCCAGAGAGTTTAGGGGCTTAAATAGGAGCGCACACAGTCAGAATACTAATGAGATGACATGTTAGAATAGAACTGACAGTCAGAATACTAATGAGATGACATGTTAGAATAGAACAGACAGTCAGAATACTAATGACATGTTAGAATAGAACTGGCAGTCAGAATACTAATGAGATGACATGTTAGAATAGAACAGACAGTCAGAATACTAATGAGATGACATGTTAGAATAGAACTGACAGTCAGAATACTAATGACATGTTAGAATAGAACTGGCAGTCAGAATACTAATGAGATGACATGTTAGAATAGAACTGACAGTCAGAATACTAATGAGATGACATGTTAGAATAGAACTGGCAGTCAGAATACTAATGACATGTTAGAATAGAACTGGCAGTCAGAATACTAATGAGATGACATGTTAGAATAGAACAGACAGTCAGAATACTAATGACATGTTAGAATAGAACTGGCAGTCAGAATACTAATGAGATGACATGTTAGAATAGAACAGACAGTCAGAATACTAATGAGATGACATGTTAGAATAGAACTGACAGTCAGAATACTAATGACATGTTAGAATAGAACTGGCAGTCAGAATACTAATGAGATGACATGTTAGAATAGAACTGACAGTCAGAATACTAATGAGATGACATGTTAGAATAGAACTGGCAGTCAGAATACTAATGAGATGACATGTTAGAATAGAACTGGCAGTCAGAATACTAATGAGATGTTAGAATAGAACTGACAGTCAGAATACTAATGAGATGACATGTTAGAATAGAACTGACAGTCAGAATACTAATGACATGTTAGAATAGAACTGGCAGTCAGAATACTAATGAGATGACATGTTAGAATAGAACTGACAGTCAGAATACTAATGAGATGACATGTTAGAATAGAACAGACAGTCAGAATACTAATGAGATGACATGTTAGAATAGAACTGACAGTCAGAATACTAATGACATGTTAGAATAGAACTGGCAGTCAGAATACTAATGAGATGACATGTTAGAATAGAACTGACAGTCAGAATACTAATGAGATGACATGTTAGAATAGAACTGGCAGTCAGAATACTAATGAGATGACATGTTAGAATAGAACTGGCAGTCAGAATACTAATGAGATGTTAGAATAGAACTGACAGTCAGAATACTAATGAGATGACATGTTAGAATAGAACTGGCAGTCAGAATACTAATGAGATGACATGTTAGAATAGAACTGACAGTCAGAATACTAATGAGATGACATGTTAGAATAGAACTGACAGTCAGAATACTAATGAGATGACATGTTAGAATAGAACTGACAGTCAGAATACTAATGAGATGACATGTTAGAATAGAACTGACAGTCAGAATACTAATGAGATGACATGTTAGAATAGAACTGACAGTCAGAATACTAATGAGATGACATGTTAGAATACTAATGAGATGACATGTTAGAATAGAACTGACAGTCAGAATACTAATGAGATGACATGTTAGAATAGAACTGGCAGTCAGAATACTAATGAGATGACATGTTAGAATACTAATGAGATGACATGTTAGAATAGAACTGACAGTCAGAATACTAATGAGATGACATGTTAGAATAGAACTGACAGTCAGAATACTAATGAGATGACATGTTAGAATAGAACTGACAGTCAGAATACTAATGAGATGACATGTTAGAATAGAACAGACAGTCAGAATACTAATGAGATGACATGTTAGAATAGAACAGACAGTCAGAATACTAATGAGATGACATGTTAGAATAGAACAGACAGTCAGAATACTAATGAGATGACATGTTAGAATAGAACAGACAGTCAGAATACTAATGAGATGACATGTTAGAATAGAACTGACAGTCAGAATACTAATGAGATGACATGTTAGAATAGAACTGACAGTCAGAATACTAAATGAGATGACATGTTAGAATATATCTGTCAGAATACTAATGAGATGTTAGAATAGAACTGACAGTCAGAATACTAATGAGATAACATGTTAGAACAGAACAGACAGTCAGAATACTAATGAGATTACATGTTAGAATAGAACTGACAGTCAGAATACTAATGAGATGACATGTTAGAATAGAACTGACAGTCAGAATACTAATGAGATGACATGTTAGAATAGAACAGACAGTCAGAATACTAATGAGATTACATGTTAGAATAGAACTGACAGTCAGAATACTAATGAGATGACATGTTAGAATAGAACTGACAGTCAGAATACTAATGAGATGTTAGAATAGAACAGACAGTCAGAATACTAATGAGATGTTAGAATAGAACTGGCAGTCAGAATACTAATGAGATGACATGTTAGAATAGAACAGTCAGAATACTAATGAGATGACATGTTAGAATAGAACTGACAGTCAGAATACTAATGAGATGACATGTTAGAATAGAACAGTCAGAATACTAATGAGATGACATGTTAGAATACAACTGGCAGTCAGAATACTAATGAGATGTTAGAATAGAACTGACAGTCAGAATACTAATGAGATGACATGTTAGAATAGAACTGGCAGTCAGAATACTAATGACATGTTAGAATAGAACTGACAGTCAGAATACTAATGAGATGTTAGAATAGAACTGACAGTCAGAATACTAATGAGATGACATGTTAGAATAGAACTGGCAGTCAGAATACTAATGACATGTTAGAATAGAACTGACAGTCAGAATACTAATGACATGTTAGAATAGAACAGTCAGAATACTAATGAGATGTTAGAATAGAACAGACAGAATACTGATGACATGTTAGAATAGAACAGTCAGAATACTAACGACATGTTAGAATAGAACAGACAGTCAGAATACTAATGAGATGTTAGAATAGAACAGTCAGAATACTGTCCTCGGGCTGTTGATGAGAATGTAACACATCCAGCAGACTTGTTACAGCTCTGACCCGTCACATTACAGCCTCTCTCCCTCCCAGGGTAGATTATGTGTCTGTTTGGTGGCTGGCAGATGATAAGTGACTCCCTGTCACCTTTGACCTCCACACCCCAAGTATCACTTTACTACATCTAGTCACTCATTACTGAGTGTGTGTATGTACAGTTGAAGTCAGAAGTTTACATAGACCTTAGCCAAATACATTTAAACTCAGTTTTTCACAATTCCTGACATTTCATCCGAGTAAAAAATCCCTGCTTTAGGTCAGTTAGGATCACCACTTTATTTTAAGAATTTGAAATGTCAGAATAACAGTAGAGCTAATGATTTATTTAAGCTTTTATGTCTAACATTACATTCCCAGTGGGTCAGAAGTTTACATACACTCAATTAGTATTTGGTGGCATTGCCTTTAAATTGTTTAACTTGGGTCAAACGTTTCGGGTAGCCTTGCACAAGCTTCCCACAATAAGTTGGGTGAATTTTGGCCCATTCCTCCTGACAGAGCTGGTGTAACTGAGTCAGGTTTGTAGGCCTCCTTGCTCACACACGCTTTTTCAGTTCTGCCCACAAATCTTCTATGGGACTGAGGTCAGGGCTTTGTGATGGCCACTCCAATACCTTCACTTTGTTGTCCTTAAGCCATTTTGCCACAACTTTGGAAGTATGCTTGGGGTCATTGTCCATTTGGAAGACCCATTTGCGACCAAGCTTTAACTTCCTGACTGATGTCTTGAGATGTTGCTTCAATATATCCACATAATTTTCCTGCCTCATGATGCCATCTATTTTGTGAAGTGCACCAGTCCCTCCTGCAGCAAAGCTCCCCCACAACATGATGCTGCCCCCCCCTGGGCTTCACGGTTGGGATGGTGTTCTTCGGCTTGCAAGCCTCCCCCTTGTTCCTCCAAACATAACGATGGTCATTATGGCCAAACAGTTCTATTTTTTTTTCATCGGACCAGAGGACATTTCTCCAAGAAGTACAATCTTTATCCCCATGTGCAGTTTCAAACCGTAGTCTGGCTTTTTTATGGCGGTTTTAGAGCAGTGGCTTCTTCCTTGCTGAGCGGCCTTTCAGGTTATGTCGACTCGTTTTACTGTGGATATAGATACTTTTGTACCTGTTTCCTCTAGCATCTTCACAAGGTCCTTTGCTGTTGTTCTGGGATTAATTTGCACTTTTCGCACCAAAGTACATTCATCTCTAGGAGACAGAATGCGTCTCCTTCCTGAGCGGTATGACGGCTGCGTGGTCCCGCGCGTACTATTGTTTGTACAGATGAACGTGAACCAGACTTGTGGAGGTCTATGATGTCAAGCAAAGAGGCACTGAGTTTGAAGGTAGGCCTTGAAATACATCCACAGGTACACCTCCAATTGACTCAAATGATGTCAATTAGCCTATCAGAAGCTTCTAAAGCCATGACATCATTTTCTGGAATTTTCCAAGCGGTTTAAAGGGATAGTCAACTTGGTGTATGTAAACTTCTGACCCACTGGAATTGTGATACAGTGAATTACAAGTGACATAATCTCTCTGTAAACAATTGTTGAAAAAATTGCTTGTGTCATGCACAAAGTAGATGTCCTAACCGACTTGTCAAAACTATAGTTTGTTAACAAGAAATTTGTGGAGTGGTTGAAAAACGAGTTTTAGTGACTCCAACCTAAGTGTATGTAAACTTCCCACTTCAACTGTATGTGTGTGCGCATGCATGTGTGCTACTGACCGCGTGTGTGTGTGCAATTCACCGCTTCTTCACATGTTATTATGGGTGTGTGTGTGTGTGACCATGTGTCTGTGTGCGTGCCTCTGTGTGTGTGCGCGTATGTTACCTGGGAATTGTTACTCGATGTCTCCATCTTCTCCTGTGACTTGTCCCTGGCTAGCTTCGCTGCTTCCTTCACTTCCTGGAACTTCTCAGCAAACTGAAACAAGATGAGAAAAATAAACAAGGAAAAAGATTGATTAATACAAAGTTCAAATTAAAATATAAAAACACATCACTGGATACAAGCGATGTGTGTGTCGCTTAATGATGATGTAATCACATGTCCCAAATGGAACCTGATCAAAAGTAGTGCACCATTGGCTCTATAGGCCTTAGTCAAAAGTAGTGCACCATTGGCCCTATAGGCTTTAGTCAAAAGTAGTGCACCATTGTCCTATAGGCCTTAGTCAAAAGTAGTGCACCATTGTCCTATAGGCCTTAGTCAAAAGTAGTGCACCATTGTCCTATAGGCTTTAGTCAAAAGTAGTGCACCATTGGCCCTATAGGCTTTAGTCAAAAGTAGTGCACCATTGGCCCTATAGGCTTTAGTCAAAAGTAGTGCACCATTGTCCCTATAGGCTTTAGTCAAAAGTAGTGCACCATTGGCCCTATAGGCTTTAGTCAAAAGTAGTGCACCATTGTCCCTATAAGCCTTAGTCAAAAGTAGTGCACCATTGGCCCTATAGGCTTTAGTCAAAAGTAGTGCACCATTGGCTCTATAGGCCTTAGTCAAAAGTAGTGCACCATTGTCCCTATAGGCCTTAGTCAAAAGTAGTGCACCATTGTCCTATAGGCCTTAGTCAAAAGTAGTGCACCATTGTCCTATAGGCTTTAGTCAAAAGTAGTTCACCATTGTCCTATAGGCCTTAGTCAAAAGTAGTTCACCATTGTCCTATAGGCCTTAGTCAAAAGTAGTTCACCATTGTCCTATAGGCCTTAGTCAAAAGTAGTTTACCATTGTCCTATAAGCCTTAGTCAAAAGTAGTTCACCATTGTCCTATAAGCCTTAGTCAAAAGTAGTGCACCATTGTCCTATAGGCCTTAGTCAAAAGTAGTGCACCATTGTCTTTTTAAAACAGAAAAGGAATCAGTACCTTGGCCAGCTGCTGCTCGGAGGCGAACCCCAGTCCGAACACGGTGTTGGCTCTGCTGTCAGCCCATTGGCCAAACTTCTGGGAGGTCTTGGTGAAGGTCATGTTGGGGGTGATGGTGCTGTTGATGATCACCTGAAGGGAGACAGGAAATGACACCTTAGTAGGAGATGCGGTGGTGCCTTCTGGAGCAGCTTGAGGAGGTTAGTGCCTTGCTCAAGGGCACAACGGAAATACCTGGAGCAGCTTGAGGGGTACGTGCCTTGCTCAAGGGCACAACGGAAATACCTGGAGCAGCTTGAGGGGTACGTGCTTTGCTGGGCCACTGGGACATGGAAAAGGGTCAAGCACAAACAGTTTGGGAAACCTCAGTGGGCCACAGTTTTGCACCTGGGGTGTAATAATCATCAGTCCAAACACTAAAACAAGAGTTTCTATTGGACAAATTCAGGTAGATCCCTCCCTATTTCATTTCATTGACGAAACGTTTTGCAACAGAATAAGCCCCTGAAGTCGAGGATTTCAGTTTCAGTTTCCTGTTTGTTGTTGTTGACACAAGCCACAACTTATTTTGTTCTCAGTACATCTAAAATAATCTTCTTTTAGAAGTGAAGCTTACCATTTAGCTTATACAATACAACTCTGGCCAAAGATCAAGCCCTTATTCAGCATCAGAAATCAAAGTGAAATAACTAAATTGTTTTTTTGGCAAAAAAAACTCAAATAAACCCCACTTCTGCTAACAGTCTCCTTCCCTTCTGAACTCCAGAGAAAGGAAGAAACATTTCCATTTCCATAATGACACAATGACAAGAGAAAGAGCTTGAGGCTTTATGTAATCTGAAGAGGAACAGAGTAATATCAGGACAATTAGATTGGTTTCCTTCTGAGTCTCTGCCGCACGCTCTCACACACACACACACACACACACACACACACACACACACACACACACACACCCTGCCTCCAACTATGTCCAGTATGCACGTATCCACACAGCCCACTGACCCCTATAAATGGTCATTACGACTCCCAAGTCCGTATCCCAAAAGGCACCCTATTCCCTATATAGTGCACTACTTTAGACCAGGGCCCTTAGGACCATTTAGGAGGCAGTCTATCATTAGGTCTGTTAAACAGCTACTAGTATAACAGCTGGACTACACTGTAACTGACAAGGCCTGCGTCCCAAATGACTCCCTATTCCCTACATAGTGCACTACTTTAGACCAGAGTTCTATAGGGCTCTGGTCAACAGTAGTGCACTATATAGGGTATAGGGCTCTGGTCTATAGTAGTACCACTATATAGGGAATAGGGCTCTGGTCTATAGTAGTACCACTATATAGGGAATAGGGCTCTGGTCTATAGTAGTACCACTATATAGGGAATAGGGCTCTGGTCTATAGTAGTACCACTATATAGGGCTCTGGTCTATAGTAGTACCACTATATAGGGAATAGGGCTCTGGTCTATAGTAGTACCACTATATAGGGAATAGGGCTCTGGTCTATAGTAGTACCACTATATAGGGAATAGGACTCTGGTCTATAGTAGTACCACTATATAGGGTATAGGGCTCTGGTCTATAGTAGTACCACTATATAGGGAATAGGGCTCTGGTCTATAGTAGTGCACTATATAGGGAATAGGGCTCTGGTCTATAGTAGTACCACTATATAGGGAATAGGGCTCTGGTCTATAGTAGTACCACTATATAGGGTATAGGGCTCTGGTCTATAGTAGTACCACTATATAGGGAATAGGGCTCTGGTCTATAGTAGTACCACTATATAGGGAATAGGGCTCTGGTCTATAGTAGTACCACTATATAGGGAATAGGGCTCTGGTCTATAGTAGTACCACTATATAGGGAATGGGGCTCTGGTCTATAGTAGTACCACTATATAGGGAATAGGGCTCTGGTCTATAGTAGTACCACTATATAGGGAATAGGACTCTGGTCTATAGTAGTACCACTATATAGGGAATAGGGCTCTGGTCTATAGTAGTACCACTATATAGGGAATAGGGTTCTATTTGGGACGTGGTCTGTAATAGACAGTGTTTCCGGGAGAGAAGTGAGTCACTGAGACTGTGATATGGTAAGGAGAGTGATTGATGAAACTGATACAGACATGGATAATCTACTGGTAAGGAGAAAGGTCCTAGGGTATGACAACACAGACACCTCCAGAGTTGTGGACTCGAGTCACATGACTTGGACTTGAGTCTGACTCGAGTCACACATTCGATGACTTGAGACTGAACTTGGAGACTCGGGACTCGACTTTGACTTGAGACTGATGACTTGAAATTCTGTGGCCAGGTTTTGTAACATTTTGTCACTCATTTTGTGGCACACAGTCTCCAAGGATTACTCTCCACGTAGCCCGAGATATCAGCCGCTGCATTGCACATTGCAAAAAAAAAATACTAAACGTGCAACAGATTGACTAGTGAAACGCACAGTCGGCCCTCTGATTGGACCAGCAAACTGTCAATCAATACAGGTCAGGTGACCTAGCGCAGTGCTTCTCAACGTGGGTCACGAGTATGAAACTGAATGGGAATTTTTTATCCATATTTTAATTGTCTACAGATACCACACACACCTTAGTCTATTTGATCTGGTTTCCTACGGTACTGCACCAAGTTACTGTCTAAAAAAACAACTCATCTGTGCTTCAGAATCAACTTGTTGTGCGTCTTGACTGTTGACCAAGGACCATCAGCTTCAGCTGCTCAAAGGTGGGCGAGCAGACCCAGACGACTCTCCAGACAGCAGACCCAGACGAGTCTCCAGACAGCAGACCCAGACGAGTCTCCAGATCCAGACGAGTTTCCAGACAGCAGACCCAGACGAGTCTCCAGACAGCAGACCCAGATGAGTCTACAGATCCAGACGAGTCTCCAGACAGCAGACCCAGACGAGTCTCCAGACAGCAGATCCAGATGAGTCTCCAGACAGCAGACCCAGATGAGTCTCCAGACAGCAGACCCAGATGAGTCTCCAGATCCAGACGAGTCTCCAGACAGCAGATCCAGACGAGTCTCCAGACAGCAGATCCAGACAGCAGATCCAGACGAGTCTCCAGACAGCAGATCCAGATGAGTCTCCAGATCCAGACGAGTCTCCAGACAGCAGATCCAGATGAGTCTCCAGATCCAGACGAGTCTCCAGACAGCAGATCCAGACGAGTCTCCAGACCCAGATGAGTGTCCAGATCCAGACGAGTCTCCAGACAGCAGATCCAGACGAGTCTCCAGAGAGCAGATCCAGACGAGTCTCCAGAGAGCAGATCCAGACGAGTCTCCAGACAGCAGATCCAGACGAGTCTCCAGACAGCAGATCCAGACGAGTCTCCAGACAGCAGATCCAGACGAGTCTCCAGACAGCAGATCCAGACGAGTCTCCAGACAGCAGATCCAGACGAGTCTCCAGACAGCAGATCCAGACGAGTCTCCAGACAGCAGATCCAGACGAGTCTCCAGACAGCAGATCCAGACGAGTCTCCAGACAGCAGATCCAGACGAGTCTCCAGACAGCAGATCCAGACGAGTCTCCAGACAGCAGATCCAGATGAGTCTCCAGATCCAGACGAGTCTCCAGACAGCAGACCCAGATGAGTCTCCAGACAGCAGATCCAGACGAGTCTCCAGACAGCAGATCCAGACGAGTCTCCAGACAGCAGATCCAGATGAGTCTCCAGATCCAGATGAGTCTCCAGACCCAGATGAGTCTCCAGACAGCAGATCCAGATGAGTCTCCAGACCCAGATGAGTCTCCAGACAGCAGATCCAGACAAGTCTCCAGACAGCAGATCCAGATGAGTCTCCAGACAGCAGATCCAGATGAGTCTCCAGATCCAGACGAGTCTCCAGACAGCAGACCCAGATGAGTCTCCAGACAGCAGATCCAGATGAGTCTCCAGACCCAGATGAGTCTCCAGACAGCAGATCCAGATGAGTCTCCAGAGAGCAGATCCAGACGAGTCTCCAGACCCAGATGAGTGTCCAGATCCAGACGAGTCTCCAGACGAGTCTCCAGACAGCAGATCCAGATGAGTCTCCAGAGAGCAGATCCAGACGAGTCTCCAGACAGCAGATCCAGACGAGTCTCCAGACAGCAGATCCAGATGAGTCTCCAGATCCAGACGAGTCTCCAGACAGCAGATCCAGATGAGTCTCCAGACCCAGATGAGTCTCCAGACAGCAGATCCAGATGAGTCTCCAGAGAGCAGATCCAGACGAGTCTCCAGACCCAGATGAGTGTCCAGATCCAGACGAGTCTCCAGACGAGTCTCCAGACAGCAGATCCAGATGAGTCTCCAGAGAGCAGATCCAGACGAGTCTCCAGACAGCAGATCCAGACGAGTCTCCAGACAGCAGATCCAGATGAGTCTCCAGATCCAGACGAGTCTCCAGACAGCAGACCCAGATGAGTCTCCAGACAGCAGATCCAGATGAGTCTCCAGACCCAGATGAGTCTCCAGACAGCAGATCCAGATGAGTCTCCAGATCCAGATGAGTCTCCAGACCCAGACGAGTCTCCAGACCCAGACGAGTCTCCAGACAGCAGATCCAGATGAGTCTCCAGACCCAGATGAGTCTCCAGACAGCAGATCCAGATGAGTCTCCAGAGAGCAGATCCAGATGAGTCTCCAGATCCAGATGAGTCTCCAGACCCAGACGAGTCTCCAGACAGCAGACACAGATGAGTCTCCAGACAGCAGACACAGATGAGTCTCCAGACAGCAGATCCAGATGAGTCTCCAGACCCAGATGAGTCTCCAGACAGCAGATCCAGATGAGTCTCCAGACCCAGATGAGTCTCCAGACAGCAGATCCAGATGAGTCTCCAGATCCAGATGAGTCTCCAGACCCAGACGAGTCTCCAGACCCAGACGAGTCTCCAGACAGCAGATCCAGATGAGTCTCCAGACCCAGATGAGTCTCCAGACAGCAGATCCAGATGAGTCTCCAGAGAGCAGATCCAGATGAGTCTCCAGATCCAGATGAGTCTCCAGACCCAGACGAGTCTCCAGACAGCAGACACAGATGAGTCTCCAGACAGCAGATCCAGATGAGTCTCCAGACCCAGATGAGTCTCCAGACAGCAGATCCAGATGAGTCTCCAGACCCAGATGAGTCTCCAGACAGCAGATCCAGATGAGTCTCCAGACCCAGATGAGTCTCCAGACAGCAGATCCAGACGAGTCTCCAGATCCAGATGAGTCTCCAGACAGCAGATCCAGACGAGTCTCCAGACCCAGATGAGTCTCCAGACAGCAGATCCAGACGAGTCTCCAGACAGTAGATCCAGCAGCTCGTTTCGTTTTCTCCAATAGGCCTACGTTTAAATGACCCGTCTATAAAGACAGTTATCCATACCGTTTATCAATCCACTACGGACACATCTTGGCCAGAACGATAACGTTAGTCTACCCGGCTATTTCACTGATCAGGTTCATATTTCAGACAGACCTAGTTTGGCTGGTTACTGGCTGTATGTCTGAAGAAAGCAGTAACATCACAGCCTTTAATATGATAGGATGAAGATGTAACATTCTGGGGAATTTATTCTGCTATTTGTGAGGAAGAAAGGGGCTTCCCAAGTTGGCAATGAGCTGCAGGCAGGCAGGTAGGTAGGTAGGTAGGTAGGCAGGCAGGCAGGCAGGCAGGTAGGTAGGTAGGCAGGCAGGCAGGCAGGCAGGCAGGCCCTCCAAAGTGACAGGCAACGAGCTGCAGGCAGGCAGGCAGGCCCTCCAAAGTGACAGGCAACGAGCTGCAGGCAGGCAGGCAGGCCCTCCAAAGTGACAGGCAACGAGCTGCAGGCAGGCAGGCAGGCAGGCAGGTAGGCAGGCAGGCCCTCCAAAGTGACAGGCAACGAGCTGCAGGCAGGCAGGCAGGCAGGCAGGTAGGCAGGCAGGCCCTCCAAAGTGACAGGCAACGAGCTGCAGGCAGGCAGGCAGGCCCTCCAAAGTGACAGGCAACGAGCTGCAGGCAGGCAGGCAGGCCCTCCAAAGTGACAGGCAACGAGCTGCAGGCAGGCAGGCAGGCCCTCCAAAGTGACAGGCAACGAGCTGCAGGCAGGCAGGCAGGCAGGCCCTCCAAAGTGACAGGCAACGAGCTGCAGGCAGGCAGGCAGGCAGGCAGGCCCTCCAAAGTGACAGGCAACGAGCTGCAGGCAGGCAGGCAGGCCCTCCAAAGTGACAGGCAACGAGCTGCAGGCAGGCAGGCAGGCAGGCAGGCAGGCCCTCCAAAGTGACAGGCAACGAGCTGCAGGCAGGCAGGCAGGCAGGCAGGCAGGCGGGCCCTCCAAAGTGACAGGCAACGAGCTGCAGGCAGGCAGGCAGGCAGGCCCTCCAAAGTGACAGGCAACGAGCTGCAGGCAGGCAGGCAGGCAGGCCCTCCAAAGTGACAGGCAACGAGCTGCAGGCAGGCAGGCAGGCCCTCCAAAGTGACAGGCAACGAGCTGCAGGCAGGCAGGCAGGCCCTCCAAAGTGACAGGCAACGAGCTGCAGGCAGGCAGGCAGGCAGGCCCTCCAAAGTGACAGGCAACGAGCTGCAGGCAGGCAGGCAGGCAGGCCCTCCAAAGTGACAGGCAACGAGCTGCAGGCAGGCAGGCAGGCAGGCCCTCCAAAGTGACAGGCAACGAGCTGCAGGCAGGCAGGCAGGCAGGCCCTCCAAAGTGACAGGCAACGAGCTGCAGGCAGGCAGGCAGGCAGGCCCTCCAAAGTGACAGGCAACGAGCTGCAGGCAGGCAGGCAGGCAGGCCGGCCCTCCAAAGTGACAGGCAACGAGCTGCAGGCAGGCAGGCAGGCAGGCCCTCCAAAGTGACAGGCAACGAGCTGCAGGCAGGCAGGCAGGCAGGCCCTCCAAAGTGACAGGCAACGAGCTGCAGGCAGGCAGGCAGGCCCTCCAAAGTGACAGGCAACGAGCTGCAGGCAGGCAGGCAGGCAGGCCCTCCAAAGTGACAGGCAACGAGCTGCAGGCAGGCAGGCAGGCAGGCCCTCCAAAGTGACAGGCAACGAGCTGCAGGCAGGCAGGCAGGCAGGCCCTCCAAAGTGACAGGCAACGAGCTGCAGGCAGGCAGGCAGGCAGGCCCTCCAAAGTGACAGGCAACGAGCTGCAGGCAGGCAGGCAGGCAGGCCCTCCAAAGTGACAGGCAACGAGCTGCAGGCAGGCAGGCAGGCAGGCCGGCCCTCCAAAGTGACAGGCAACGAGCTGCAGGCAGGCAGGCAGGCAGGCCCTCCAAAGTGACAGGCAACGAGCTGCAGGCAGGCAGGCAGGCAGGCCCTCCAAAGTGACAGGCAACGAGCTGCAGGCAGGCAGGCAGGCCCTCCAAAGTGACAGGCAACGAGCTGCAGGCAGGCAGGCAGGCCCTCCAAAGTGACAGGCAACGAGCTGCAGGCAGGCAGGCAGGCAGGCCCTCCAAAGTGACAGGCAACGAGCTGCAGGCAGGCAGGCAGGCCCTCCAAAGTGACAGGCAACGAGCTGCAGGCAGGCAGGCAGGCCCTCCAAAGTGACAGGCAACGAGCTGCAGGCAGGCAGGCAGGCAGGCCCTCCAAAGTGACAGGCAACGAGCTGCAGGCAGGCAAGTTGCAGACAGACCGTGCTTTCCTTGTCTTTTAATCTCCACTGCATACAGGTAAGGTAGGGCGTATTATCCTGTTGGACCCCAGAGAAGTGACATGATATCCCTCGTTGATATTGACTTTCATCTCAAAATGTAGGGTGTAAAAGGCAGTTTACGTCGGTGGCTTGCAGTTTGAAAATGCGTCACTGTTTTAGGGCTGCAATGACAGGCTACATTTGGGCAGCGATTGTGCACCGAGGTCATGACCCACCCCTTTCGGGGTAAGGGGGGGGGGGGGGGTTGCAGGTCAAAAAGTTTGAGAACAACAGAGCTAGCGAACAGCTTGCGGATTTACAGCTATAGGATCCAGTGCAGCACAAATGTCAATTGTAGGGAGAGAGGATTGGCATAGTAAATATGCAGCTCCAAAAACTGTTTGGGGATCCAGAATATGAAGCTGTTTACCTTGAAGCTCAGCAGCAATGAGGCATCGATGACTAGAACAGACTGAATGAAACAGACTGAATGAAAATGTCCATCCCTGATAGAAGACCGTTCACCGGGAACAACGGTTGAGTCTTCAGTCTGTCTAAGATCTCTCTGACATGTCATGGTTGTATGTGTTAATGTAACTCACTGGAGTAGTCTGCCTCAGTTATTCACACTGTGACAAACCTGATCAAACACATCCAGAGAGAGAGAAGCAATGAGGCATCGATGACTAGAACAGACTGGTCTTCAGTATGAAACGGATATGAAGCTGTTTACCTTGAAGCTCAGCAGCAATGAGGCATCGATGACTAGAACGGATGTGAAGCTGCATTTGGGATTTGTTCAAATGTATTGTGACATCATCAAAATATGTTATAGACAAAATAATGAAAATGTCTGTCTGGTAGCATCAATAAATAGACAGAGATGTGTAGTTTAATGTCTGTCTGGTAGCATCAATAAATAGACAGAGATGTGTAGTTTAATGTCTGTCTGGTAGCATCAATAAATAGACAGATGTGTAGTTTAATGTCTGTCTGGTAGCATCAATAAATAGACAGAGATGTGTAGTTTAATGTCTGTCTGGTAGCATCAATAAATAGACAGAGATGTGTAGTTTAATGTCTGTCTGGTAGCATCAATAAATAGACAGATGTGTAGTTTAATGTCTGTCTGGTAGCATCAATAAATAGACAGAGATGTGTAGTTTAATGTCTGTCTGGTAGCATCAATAAATAGACAGAGATGTGTAGTTTAATGTCTGTCTGGTAGCATCAATAAATAGACAGATGTGTAGTTTAATGTCTGTCTGGTAGCATCAATAAATAGACAGAGATGTGTAGTTTAATGTCTGTCTGGTAGCATCAATAAATAGACAGAGATGTGTAGTTTAATGTCTGTCTGGTAGCATCAATAAATAGACAGATGTGTAGTTTAATGTCTGTCTGGTAGCATCAATAAATAAACAGATGTGTAGTTTAATGTCTGTCTGGTAGCATCAATAAATAGACAGATGTGTAGTTTAATGTCTGTCTGGTAGCATCAATAAATAGACAGAGATGTGTAGTTTAATGTCTGTCTGGTAGCATCAATAAATAGACAGATGTGTAGTTTAATGTCTGTCTGGTAGCATCAATAAATAGACAAAGATGTGTAATTGAACAAGGTATTGAATGTGTCGTTTTTTTACTTGAAAAAACGTACGACTTGGACTTGACTCGAGACTCAAACCGTTCTAGTTGGGACTCGACTTGAGACTCTGACCTTGTGACTGGAATAATAGTCACTTGGTCCCACCTCTGGAAACCTCCACATGAACTGGAATAATATCACACACACACACACACTCCTAAACAAAGAAAACATTATCTGTCTCACTCACTCACCTCGCTCTCTGTCTCGCTCTCTGTCTCACTCACTCACCTCGCTCTCTGTCTCGCTCTCTGTCTCGCTCTCTGTCTCGCTCTCTGTCTCGCTCTCTGTCTCGCTCTCTGTCTCGCTCTCTGTCTCGCTCTCTGTCTCGCTCTCTGTCTCGCTCTCTGTCTCGCTCTCTGTCTCGCTCTCTGTCTCTGAGCAGCACAGAGAACTGATCCCAACAATTAAGAGACAACACAAGACATGTTAATTGCTATGCACCCTTGGTCTCATAGCAACATGGCCCTGCTCCAGAATTAGGACTAGGAATAACTGACAACCGCTCTCCTCCTCTCATTCTTCCTCTACCTCCTCCTCTCTCATCTTCCTCCCCCTCTCTCCCTTCTCTCATTCTTCCTCTTCTCTCCCTCCCTCCCTCCCTCCCTCCCTCCCTCCCCATTATCACCCGTCTCCCTCTTTCCCCTCCATCTCTTCCTCAACCCCCATCTCTACCCCTCATCCTCCTGTCTCTCTCTACCTCTGCCTCCTGCCTCCTGCCTCATCCTCCTGCCTCTCCCTCATCCTCCTGCCTCTCCCTCATCCTCCTGCCTCTCCCTCATCCTCCTGCCTCTCCCTCATCCTCCTGCCTCTCCCTCATCCTCCTGCCTCACCCTCATCCTCCTGCCTCACCCTCATCCTCCTGCCTCTCCCTCATCCTCCTGCCTCTCCCTCATCCTCCTGTCTCTCTCTACCCCTGCCTCTTGCCTCCTGCTCCTGCCTCTCTCTACCCCTGCCTCTTGCCTCCTGCCTCATCCTCCTGCCTCTCCCTCCTTTTTATATTTCCCTCACCACCCCATCTCCCTCTCTGCCGAGGAGCTAGCACTTATCTTTTTTTTCCAGAGCTCAGACCTCACACCCTCACACCTCACTGAGAGCTCAGAACACTGTCCAAATAAGACATGCATGACAAATCCCCAGAGCGGTGTATTTCCAATAAAAGGCTCTGTAAAACACTACGCCAGACAAGAAAACTAGAAGAGACGGGGAGAGTTAGACAACAACCTTTACTGACATGCTTTAGACACACAGCTCAGCTTGTTGTCAAGGTTATCTAGAGGTGACTGTTGCTAGGGGTCGAGGAAGACTTCTCTGAGAGGTCAAAGAATTTGAAGTTCGCATGTATGTTTTCTAAGCATGCACACAACCATCCTCCCCCCTCCAACCCTCGCCCTGCTATCCTCCAACCCTCGCCCTCCTATCCTCCAATCCTCGCCCCCCTATCCTCCAACCCTCGCCCCGCTATCCTCCAACCCTCGCCCCGCTATCCTCCAACCCTCGCCCCGCTATCCTCCAACCCTCGCCCCTCCATCCTCCAACCCTCGCCCCGCTATCCTCCAACCCTCGCCCCGCTATCCTCCAACCCTCGCCCCGCTATCCTCCAATCCTCGCCCTCCTATCCTCCAAACTTCGCCCCTCCTATCCTCCAATCCTCGCCCTCCTATCCTCCAACCCTCGCCCCGCTATCCTCCAACCCTCGCCCCGCTATCCTCCAACCCTCGCCCCGCTATCCTCCAACCCTCGCCCCTCCTATCCTCCAACCCTCGCCCCTCCTATCCTCCAACCCTCGCCCCTCCTATCCTCCAACCCTCGCCCCCCTATCCTCCAACCCTCGCCCCGCTATCCTCCAACCCTCGCCCCGCTATCCTCCAACCCTCGCCCCGCTATCCTCCAACCCTCGCCCCGCTATCCTCCAACCCTCGCCCCGCTATCCTCCAACCCTCGCCCCCCTATCCTCGCCCTCCTATCCTCCAATCCTCGCCCTCCTATCCTCCAATCCTCGCCCTCCTATCCTCCAATCCTCGCCCTCCTATCCTCCAACCCTCGCCCTCCTATCCACCAACCCTCGCCCTCCTATCCTCCAACCCTCGCCCTCCTATCCTCCAATCCTCGCCCTCCTATCCACCAACCCTCGCCCTCCTATCCACCAACCCTCGCCCTCCTATCCACCAACCCTCGCCCTCCTATCCTCCAACCCTCGTCCTCCTATCCACCAACCCTCGCCCTCCTATCCACCAACCCTCGCCCTCCTATCCACCAACCCTCGCCCTCCTATCCACCAACCCTCGCCCTCCTATCCTCCTATCCCTCCCTCCTATCCTCCAACCCTCGCCCTCCTATCCACCAACCCTCGCCCTCCTATCCTCCAATCCTCGCCCTCCTATCCACCAACCCTCGCCCTCCTATCCACCAACCCTCGCCCTCCTATCCTTCTATCCCTCCCTCCTATCCTCCAATCCTCGCCCTGCTATCCTCCAATCCTCGCCCTGCTATCCTCCAATCCTCGCCCTGCTATCCTCCAATCCTCGCCCTGCTATCCTCCAATCCTCGCCCTGCTATCCTCCAATCCTCGCCCTGCTATCCTCCAATCCTCGACCGTCCTATCCTTCTATCCTCCTATCCTTCTATCCTCCTATCCTTCTATCCTCCACCCTTCTATCCTCCACCCTTCTATCCTCCACCCTTCTATCCTCCACCCTTCTATCCTCCACCCTTCTATCCTCCACCCTTCTAACCTCCACCCTTCTAACCTCCACCCTTCTAACCTCCTCCTCCTCCTCCTAACTTCCCCCACCCCTTCTATTCTCCCCCTCATATCCTCCCGCCTTTCTATCCTCCCCCTCCAAACCCCTTCTAGCCTCCACCCCTTTTATCCAGCATTACTGCACTGTTGGATCTAGAAACACCAGCATTACTGCACTGTTGGAGATAGAAACACCAGCATTACTGCACTGTTGGAGATAGAAACACCAGCATTACTGCACTGTTGGAGATAGAAACACCAGCATTACTGCACTGTTGGAGATAGAAACACCAGCATTACCGCACTGTTGGAGCTAGAAACACCAGCATTACCGCACTGTTGGAGCTAGAAACACCAGCATTACCGAACTGTTGGAGCTAGAAACACCAGCATTACCGCACTGTTGGAGCTAGAAACACCAGCATTACCGCACTGTTGGATCTAGAAACACCAGCATTACCGCACTGTTGGAGCTAGAAACACCAGCATTACCGCACTGTTGGAGCTAGAAACACCAGCATTACCGCACTGTTGGAGCTAGAAACACCAGCATTACCGCACTGTTGGAGCTAGAAACACCAGCATTACTGCACTGTTGGAGCTAGAAACACCAGCATTACTGCACTGTTGGAGCTAGAAACACCAGCATTACTGCACTGTTGGAGCTAGAAACACCAGCATTACTGCACTGTTGGAGCTAGAAACACCAGCATTACTGCACTGTTGGAGCTAGAAACACCAGCATTACCGCACTGTTGGAGCTAGAAACACCAGCATTACCGCACTGTTGGAGCTAGAAACACCAGCATTACCGCACTGTTGGAGCTAGAAACACCAGCATTACTGCACTGTTGGAGCTAGAAACACCAGCATTACTGCACTGTTGGAGCTAGAAACACCAGCATTACTGCACTGTTGGAGCTAGAAACACCAGCATTACTGCACTGTTGGAGCTAGAAACACCAGCATTACTGCACTGTTGGAGCTAGAAACACCAGCATTACTGCACTGTTGGAGCTAGAAACACCAGCATTACTGCACTGTTGGAGCTAGAAACACCAGCGTTACTGCACTGTTGGAGCTAGAAACACCAGCATTACTGCACTGTTGGAGCTAGAAACACCAGCATTACTGCACTGTTGGAGCTAGAAACACCAGCATTACTGCACTGTTGGAGCTAGAAACACCAGCATTACTACACTGTTGGAGCTAGAAACACCAGCATTACTGAACTGTTGGAGCTAGAAACACCAGCATTACTACACTGTTGGAGCTAGAAACACCAGCGTTACTGAACTGTTGGAGCTAGAAACACCAGCGTTACTGAACTGTTGGAGCTAGAAACACCAGCGTTACTGAACTGTTGGAGCTAGAAACACCAGCATTAGTGCACTGTTGGAGCTAGAAACACCAGCATTACTGCACTGTTGGAGCTAGAAACACCAGCATTTCTACACTGTTGGAGCTAGAAACACCAGCATTACTACACTGTTGGAGCTAGAAACACCAGCATTACTACACTGTTGGAGCTAGAAACACCAGCGTTACTACACTGTTGGAGCTAGAAACACCAGCGTTACTACACTGTTGGAGCTAGAAACACCAGCATTACTGCACTGTTGGAGCTAGAAACACCAGCATTACTGCACTGTTGGAGCTAGAAACACCAGCATTACTGCACTGTTGGAGCTAGAAACACCAGCGTTACTGCACTGTTGGAGCTAGAAACACCAGCGTTACTACACTGTTGGAGCTAGAAACACCAGCATTACCGCACTGTTGGAGCTAGAAACACCAGCATTACTACACTGTTGGAGCTAGAAACACCAGCATTACTGAACTGTTGGAGATAGAAACACCAGCATTCTACACTGTTGGAGCTAGAAACACCAGCATTACTGCACTGTTGGAGCTAGAAACACCAGCATTACTGAACTGTTGGAGCTAGAAACACCAGCATTACTGAACTGTTGGAGCTAGAAACACCAGCATTCTACACTGTTGGAGCTAGAAACACCAGCATTACTGCACTGTTGGAGCTAGAAACACCAGCATTACTGAACTGTTGGAGCTAGAAACACCAGCATTACTGCACTGTTGGAGCTAGAAACACCAGCATTATAAATTATTATTCAGTGCAAGAGGTCTCACTACAGTCCCTGGTTCGAATCTAGGCTGTATCACATCCGGACGTGATTGGGAGTCCCATTTTGCGGCGCACAATTGGCCCAGCATCGTCCAGGTTTTAGCCGGAGTAGGCCGTCTTTGTAAATAAGAATTTGTTCTTAACTGACTTGCCTCGTTAAATAAAGGTTAAACAAAAAAAATAAAATAGATACGCGACCAATAAAATGTGATTTTGAAGTAGTGCACTAAATAGGGAATCGGGCGCCATGTGGGACTCATCCCTGATAGAAGACCGTTCACCGGGAACAACGGTTGAGTCTTCAGTCTGTCTAAGATCTCTCTGACATGTCATGGTTGTATGTGTTAATGTAACTCACTGGAGTAGTCTGCCTCAGTTATTCACACTGTGACAAACCTGATCAAACACATCCAGAGAGAGAGAACACACTCCTATCTTAGTTTCTCATTTCAACCTAGTAGAGAGGCTATCTAAGAGAGATACAGTATTAACTTATTCCCAAATCTGAAATCACGCACCCACCCACCCACAGAGACAGAGACAGAGACAGAGAAAGACAAAGGGAGAGAGAGAAAGAGAGATTGGTGAGTGTGTCAAGTCTCCACCCCACATTAGCATGGTGATGACTCAAACCCTGTTCATCCTCTTCATATGAAGGGATGAGAAGAGGAAGAGGAGGAGGCAGACAGAGAGAAGTGGAAGAGGAGGAGGAGGGAGACAGAGAGAAGAGGGAGAGGAGGGGGGAGACAGAAGAGGAAGAGGAGGAGGGAGACAGAGAGAAGAGGGAGAGGAGGAGGGAGACAGAGAGAAAAGGAAGAGGAGAGGGAGACAGAGAGAAGAGGAAGAGGAGGAGGGAGACAGAGAGAAGAGGAAGAGGGAGACAGAGAGGAGGGAGACAGAGAGAAGAGGAAGAGGAGGAGGGAGACAGAGAGAAGAGGAAGAGGAGGAGGGAGACAGAGAGAAGAGGGAAATAAAAAGGAAAGAGACGGAACATGGAAACAGAGAATGAGGAAGAGAGAATATGAACTCTGCCAGTCATGTGACGTGTAGGATAAATCAGCCAGGAGGATATAATCCACTTTACACCACTACACACACACACACACACACACACACACACACACACACACACACACACACACACACACACACACACACCTCTCAGCGTTCCACTGAGATCTCTAAACAGCTTATTGATCTCAGTAGCTGTACCTGGAGGTTGTCGCTTGGGTGTGTGTTTGCCAGTTACTAGGAAATGGAAAACGGGTTGGTGTTGGTAGTGAAGACGATCCGCAACCCAAATGGCAACCTATTCACTACAGAGTGCACATCTGACAGGGCCCTAAAGTAGGGGTGTATGTAGGCAATAGGGTGGCATTGGGACGCAGCAGCAGCATGTTAAATGAAGCAGGTCTCAGGAGGATAGTGGCACCAGCAGTGATCTGATGTCATCAACAACACCCTCCTAGCTTAACCTCCCTACACGGTTGAAATGAGAAACTAACTCAGAGACACAGTAGTAACTTCTTCCCTGATCTAACATCACCCACAGAGACAGAGAGAGACACAGTAGAGACTTCTTCCCTGATCTAACATCACCCACAGAGACAGAGAGACACAGTAGTGACTTCTTCCCTGATCTAACATCACCCACAGAGACAGAGAGAGACACAGTAGTAACTTCTTCCCTGATCTAACATCACCCACAGAGACAGAGAGAGACACAGTAGAGACTTCTTCCCTGATCTAACATCACCCACAGAGACAGAGAGAGACACTAGTGACTTCTTCCCTGATCTAACATCACCCACAGAGACAGAGAGAGACACAGTAGTGACTTCTTCCCTGATCTAACATCACCCACAGAGACAGAGAGAGACACAGTAGAGACTTCTTCCCTGATCTAACATCACCCACAGAGACAGAGAGAGACACAGTAGTGACTTCTTCCCTGATCTAACATCACCCACAGAGACAGAGAGACACACAGTAGTGACTTCTTCCCTGATCTAACATCACCCACAGAGACAGAGAGACAGAGAGACACAGTAGTGACTTCTTCCCTGATCTAAAATCACCCACAGAGACAGAGAGAGACACAGTAGTGACTTCTTCCCTGATCTAACATCACCCACAGAGACAGAGAGACACACAGTAGTGACTTCTTCCCTGATCTAACATCACCCACAGAGACAGAGAGACAGAGAGACACAGTAGTGACTTCTTCCCTGATCTAACATCACCCACAGAGACAGAGAGAGACACAGTAGTGACTTCTTCCCTGATCTAACATCACCCACAGAGACAGAAACACAGTAGTGACTTCTTCCCTGATCTAACATCACCCACAGAGACAGAGAGAGACACAGTAGAGACTTCTTCCCTGATCTAACATCACCCACAGAGACAGAGAGAGACACAGTAGTGACTTCTTCCCTGATCTAAAATCACCCACAGAGACAGAGAGACAGAGAGACACAGTAGTGACTTCTTCCCTGATCTAAAATCACCCACAGAGACAGAGAGAGACACAGTAGTGACTTCTTCCCTGATCTAACATCACCCACAGAGACAGAGAGACACACAGTAGTGACTTCTTCCCTGATCTAACATCACCCACAGAGACAGAGAGACAGAGAGACACAGTAGTGACTTCTTCCCTGATCTAACATCACCCACAGAGACAGAGAGAGACACAGTAGTGACTTCTTCCCTGATCTAACATCACCCACAGAGACAGAGAGAAACACAGTAGTGACTTCTTCCCTGATCTAACATGACCCACAGAGACAGAGAGACACAGTAGTGACTTCTTCCCTGATCTAACATCACCCACAGAGACAGAGAGAGACACAGTAGTGACTTCTTCCCTGATCTAAAATCACCCACAGAGACAGAGAGAGACACACAGAGAGCTGTGTAACCTGGTAACTCATTGAAACCAGCAGACTGTGTAACCTGGTAACTCATTGAAACCAGCAGACTGTGTAACCTGGTAACTCATTAAAACCAGCACTGTGTAACCTGGTAACTCATTGAAACCAGCAGACTGTGTAACCTGGTAACTCATTGAAACCAGCAGACTGTGTAACCTGGTAACTCATTGAAACCAGCAGACTGTGTAACCTGGTAACTTATGGAAACCAGCAGACTGTGTAACCTGGTAACTTATTGAAACCAGCAGACTGTGTAACCTGGTAACTCATTGAAACCAGCAGACTGTGTAACCTGGTAACTCATTGAAACCAGCAGACTGTGTAACCTGGTAACTCATTGAAACCAGCAGACTGTGTAACCTGGTAACTCATTGAAACCAGCAGACTGTGTAACCTGGTAACTCATTGAAACCAGCAGACTGTGTAACCTGGTAACTCATTGAAACCAGCAGACTGTGTAACCTGGTAACTCATTGAAACCAGCAGACTGTGTAACCTGGTAACTCATTGAAACCAGCAGACTGTGTAACCTGGTAACTCATTGAAACCAGCAGACTGTGTAACCTGGTAACTCATTGAAACCAGCAGACTGTGTAACCTGGTAACTCATTGAAACCAGCAGACTGTGTAACCTGGTAACTCATTGAAACCAGCAGACTGTGTAACCTGGTAACTCATTGAAACCAGCAGACTGTGTAACCTGGTAACTCATTGAAACCAGCAGACTGTGTAACCTGGTAACTCATTGAAACCAGCAGACTGTGTAACCTGGTAACTCATTGAAACCAGCAGACTGTGTAACCTGGTAACTCATTGAAACCAGCAGACTGTGTAACCTGGTAACCCATTGAAACCAGCAGACTGTGTAACCTGGTAACTCATTGAAACCAGCAGACTGTGTAACCTGGTAACCCATTGAAACCAGCAGACTGTGTAACCTGGTAACCCATTGAAACCAGCAGACTGTGTAACCTGGTAACTCATTGAAACCAGCAGACTGTGTAACCTGGTAACCCATTGAAACCAGCAGACTGTGTAACCTGGTTCAGTATGAAGGAAAGAAGAGATTTGCAGGAATAGTATGTCAGCAGTGTCTCATATCCTCCTCTTCCTCCTCTCTTCAATATCCTCCCTCCTCTTCTCCTCAACCTCCTCTCTCCTCTCTTCAATATCCTCTCCCCCCTCTCTTCAACCCCCTCTCCACTCCACAGTGTAGCCCTACCCAGTCCAGTCCACTGTAGCCCTACCCAGTCCAGTCCACTGTAGCCCTACCCAGCCCACCCCACTGTAGCCCTACCCAGCCCAGCCCACTGTAGCCCTACCCAGCCCAGCCCACTGTAGCCCTACCCAGTCCAGTCCACTGTAGCCCTACCCAGCCCAGCCCACTGTAGCCCTACCCAGTCCAGTCCACTGTAGCCCTACCCAGTCCAGTCCACTGTAGCCCTACCCAGTCCACTGTAGCCCTACCCAGCCCAGTCCACTGTAGCCCTACCCAGTCCACTGTAGCCCTACCCAGCCCACTGTAGCCCTACCCAGCCCACTGTAGCCCTACCCAGCCCACTGTAGCTCTACCCAGCCCACTGTAGCCCTACCCAGCCCACTGTAGCCCTACCCAGCCCAGTCCACTGTAGCCCTACCCAGCCCACTGTAGCCCTACCCAGCCCAGTCCACTGTAGCCCTACCCAGCCCAGCCCACTGTAGCCCTACCCAGCCCACTGTAGCCCTACCCAGCCCACTGTAGCCCTACCCAGCCCAGCCCACTGTAGCCCTACCCAGCCCAGCCCACTGTAGCCCTACCCAGCCCAGCCCAGTGTAGCCCTACCTAGCCCAGTCCAGTGTAGCCCTACCCAGCCCACTGTAGCCCTACCCAACCCAGTCCAGTGTAGCCCTACCCAGCCCAGTCCACTGTAGCCCTACCCAGCCCAGTCCAGCGTAGCCCTACCCAGCCCAGCCCAGCGTAGCCCTACCCAGCCCAGCCCAGCGTAGCCCTACCCAGTCCAGTCCAGTGTAGCCCTACCCAGGTACCCATCACTAGCCATATAGCTGGTACCACTCCACAGAGAAATCATGTCCTATCACAGACAGACAGAGACATCATGTCCTACCACAGACAGACAGAAAATATCACCATCCACCAGGGATGACCAATGACATGCCAGTTTGGAGTCAGTGAATAGCCAGCTCCAGCAGTCCTCTCTGTCAGTCGCCCTCTCCTCTGTGTCAGGACAGGAGCAGTTTAGAGTCAGTGGATAGTAAAGCTCCAGCAGTCCTCTCTCTCAGTCGCCCTCTCCTCTGTGTCAGGACAGGAGCAGTTTAGAGTCAGTGGATAGTAAAGCTCCAGCAGTCCTCTCTCTCAGTCGCCCTCTCCTCTGTGTCAGGACAGGAGCAGTTTGGAGTCAGTGGATAGTAAAGCTCCAGCAGTCCTCTCTCTCAGTCGCCCTCTCCTCTGTGTCAGGACAGGAGCAGTTTGGAGTCAGTGGATAGTAAAGCTCCAGCAGTCCTCTCTGTCAGTCGCCCTCTCCTCTGTGTCAGGACAGGAGCAGTTTGGAGTCAGTGGATAGTAAAGCTCCAGCAGTCCTCTCTGTCAGTCGCCCTCTCCTCTGTGGCAGGACAGGAACAGTTGACAGTCAGTCAGTGTGTGTGGGGGGGGGGGGGTTTATATATATTAGGCAGACTTCCAGGACCAGAGAGAGAGCGAATGCAGACTAAGGGACCTTCAAGGGACTGGGAGAAACGGTATGTGTTTCTCTGGAGGTAGAGAGGGACTGGGGAACTGGTAAACAGACTGGAGAAGTCTTGAAGTGCCAACTCAGATAGGATCTCATGTGGCTCACAGAGTTACGGTAACATTTTGTTCTGGCTCCAGATGGTAGGAGAAGGACATCAAAAAAACATGACTTTGCTTTCTGAGATAAATACAACAATCTCATCAAACCAAATAAATTGCAGTATGTTTGGAGCAAAACGATGAACGTAAAACCCATAAAAGATAATTAGTAGACTAAAGAGAGAGTGTTTTGAAAGAATGCCCAGAAATTGTATCTGCTGAATTCAATCCGGAGCTCAGCTTGGCTTGATGAAATCTCTCTCTGTGAACTAGTCTTCCTGTTCAGAAGACCTCTATGAGCTCAACACTAAAACACCTGATACACAGACAGGCATTGGCTTACATACCCTGGCTACTCACAAGTAGTGCACTATGTGGGGGAAACTTGGGACGCACACCTAAAAAGTCAGACAGACACGCCTTTCAGCCTTGTGTCTATGCAGGGAAAATGTCTGGTTTTAGGTAGAAATAAATGTCTGTTTCCATTGGAGAGCTGAGTTGGAACACTTCCTTCCATTGGAGAGCTGAGTTGGAACACTTCCTTCCATTGGAGAGCTGAGTTGGAACACTTCCTTCCATTGGAGAGCTGAGTTGGAACACTTCCTTCCATTGGAGAGCTGAGTTGGAACACTTCCTTCCATTGGAGAGCTGAGTTGGAACACTTCCTTCCATTGGAGAGCTGAGTCGGAACACTTCCTTCCATTGGAGAGCTGAGTTGGAACACTTCCTTCCATTGGAGAGCTGAGTTGGAACACTTCCTTCCATTGGAGAGCTGAGTTGGAACACTTCCTTCCATTGGAGAGCTGAGTTGGAACACTTCCTTCCATTGGAGAGCTGAGTCGGAACACTTCCTTCCATTGGAGAGCTGAGTTGGAACACTTCCTTCCATTGGAGAGCTGAGTTGGAACACTTCCTTCCATTGGAGAGCTGAGTCGGAACACTTCCTTCCATTGGAGAGCTGAGTTGGAACACTTCCTTCCATTGGAGAGGTGAGTTGGCACTTCCTTCCGTGGGGCTGAGTTGGAACACTTCCTTCCATTGGAGAGCTGAGTTGGAACACTTCCTTCCGTGGAGAGCTGAGTTGGAACACTTCCTTCCGTGCAGACCCTGACGTTGGATACACTGTCAGCGTCCATTGAGGTTGATGTCTGGACACTTCCGTCCATTGAGAAGAGTCTGTATGTGGGCACACGTGATGCGTCTGGTCCTTGTGCCAGGCTGTACAGGTGGAACACTCATGACATTGGGATCTCAGCTGCAACACTTCCTTCCATCGGAGACAGGTGATGTTGGCACGTCGCTTCCAGGGGGAGGTGGGTGGAAGCCTTACACTATCCATTGCAGAGCTGAGTTGGTACTGTTCCGTCGCTATGGGGAGGCTGGGTCGGAAGCCTTACACTATCCACAGAGACAGGTGAATGTTCAGTAGCTAGGGGGAGGTGGGTGGAGGCCTTACACAATTCCATTGGCAGAGCTAGAGTTGGAACCTTCCTTCCAGTGGAGAGACTAGGGGGAGGTGGGTGGAGTCCTGGAACACTATCCTTACATTGACAGAGGGAGATGTTCAGTAGCTAGGGGGAGGTGGGTGGAAGCCTTACACATTCCACTGACAGAGGAGATGTTCAGTAGCTAGGGGGAGGTGGGTGGAAGCCTTCCATCAGTCCACCCTGACAGGTGTAATGTTCAGTAGTCTAGGGGGAGGTGGGTGGATGCCTAACACAATCCGTAGAGACAGAGGAATGTTCAGTAGCTAGGGGGACGTGTGCGGCTGGTTTGCCTGACACAGGTCCACAGAGAGGGAATGTTCAGTAGCTAGGGGGAGGTGGGTGGACAGCCTAACACAATCCACGGAGACAGGTGAATGTTCAGTAGCTAGGGGGAGGTGGGTGGAAGCCTAACACAATCCACAGACAGAGGGTATGTTCAGTAGCTAGGGGGAGGTGGGTGGAAGCCTAACACAATCCACAGACAGAGGGAATGTTCAGTAGCTAGGGGGAGGTGGGTGGAGGCCTAACACAATCCACAGACAGAGGGAATGTTCAGTAGCTAGGGGGAGGTGGGTGGAAGCCTAACACAATCCACAGAGACAGGGAATGTTCAGTAGCTAGGGGGAGGTGGGTGCAAGCCTAACACAATCCACAGAGACAGGGAATGTTCAGTAGCTAGGGGGAGGTGGGTGGAAGCCTAACACAATCCACAGAGACAGGGAATGTTCAGTAGCTAGGGGGAGGTGGGTGGAAGCCTGACATACACACACCCCTCCCCCCTGACTAGCTGGGTTGTATAGTAATATGTGGTGGATCTGTTCTCTGCATCATGCTCAGTGGGGTTTCACTGTCAGAGAGGAGATAGGAGCCAGCATCAAGCTGATCTTCATTTAGACTCTGTAGCTGTTGGCAGGGTGAGGGGTGACCGTCTCACAGTATGTCAGACAGACAGGCAGGCAGGCAGACAGAGAGACAGAGAGAGAGCGAGAACACAAGAGAGCGAGAGAGAGAACACAAGAGAGCGAGAGAGCGAGAGAGAGCGCGAGAGAGAGCAAACACAAGAGAGCGAGAACACAAGAGAGCGAGAGAGAGCAAACACAAGAGAGCGAGAACACAAGAGAGCGAGAACACAAGAGAGCGAGAGAGAGAGAACACAAGAGAGCGAGAGAGAGCGCGAGAGAGAGCAAACAAGAGAGCGAGAGAGTGTGTGTGTAAATATGGTGTGTGGGTGGGGTGCTCCAGGAGTTGCCCTTTAAAAGGTTCTTCTCCTCCCCCCCCCCCCCCCCGCCCACCCCTTTCTTTCACATCACCCAGTGACAACACATCAGGGGGGCGTCGTCCCCTCCTCACCCTCTCATAGCAGACTCTCTGGGGAAAATACTAATTACCCCTCTATCCAACACACACACACACAAATTGATTGAGAGTAGGGCCATTTAGTCGACGGGTCAACGGGCTGTTGGTCAACTGAGATTTCTTTAGCAGAACAGTAGTAAAAATATATATAATAATATCATGGTGTACAAGACGCCTGTCTGATTGGACTGATCCATTGTGGATGCCGTGGGGATGGAACAGTCCATCACTAAGACATGTGCTACTGAAATTCTATATGGTTACATTACATCAGAACAATGGTGCAACACTAATAAAAATAGTCTTTTATCACAAATGCGCTTGGATAGCGGTCGCTGTCCGCGGTTCTGAAACATCAGTGCACTGTTGAATTGGAGCCTTTTCCTAGACCATGTTGCTATGTGGATGATAGCAGAGTTAACCAGCATGGTGGTGTTGAGAACAATGTGGCGGAGACAGCAGTGGAGTGAGGAGACGAGGAAACAGCACTTCCTCCTCAATTTTGTTAAACAATTAAAAGGCAAGGAAACGCCAACTTAATTAGGTCTATAATCAATAGCCTAACTGTTAAATGTGCCTGGCTTTAATAAATCATCCATTTATACACTACATATACACAAAAGTATGTGGACACCCGTTCAAATTAGTGGATTTCGGCTATTTCGACCACACCCATTGCTGACTGGGGTATAATATCGAACACACCGCCATGCAATCTCCATAGACAAACATCGGCAGTCGAATGGCATTACTGAAGAGGTCCGTGACTTTCAACGTGGCGCCGTCATAGGAAGCCACCTTTCCAATAAGTCAGTACGTCAAATGTCTGCCCTACTAGAGCTTCCCCAGTCAACTGTAAGTGCTGTTATTGTAAAGTGTAAACATCTAGGAGCAACAACGGCTCAGCTGCGAAGTGGTAGGCCACACAAACTCACAGAATGGGACTGCAGAGTGTTGAAGCACGTAAAAATCGTCTGTCCTCGGTTGCAGCACTCACTACTAAGTTCCAAACTGCCTCTGGAAGCAACGTCAGCACAAAAACTGTTTGTTCGGAAGCTTCATGAAATGGGTTTCCATGGCCGAACTGCCGCACACAAGCCTAAGATCACCATGCGCAATGCCAAGAGTCGGCTGGAGTGGTATAAAGCTCGCCGCCATTGGACTCTGGAGCAGTGGAAACACGTTCTCTGGAGTGATGGATCACGCTTCACCATCTGACAGTCCAACAGACGTATCTGGGTTTGGGGGATGCCAGGAGAACGCTACCTTCCCGAATGCTTAGTGCCAACTGTAAAGTTTAGCGGCGGAGGAATAAATGTTCTGGGGCTGTTTTTCATGGTTTGGACGCCTTATTTCCAGTGAAGAGAAATCTTAATGTTACAGTATACAATGACATTCTAGACGATTCTGTACTTCCAACTTTGTGGCAACAGTTTGGGGAAGGCCCTTTCCTGTTTCAGCATGACAACGCCCCCCGTGCACAAAGCAGAAATGGTTTGTTGAGATCGGTGTGGAAAAACTTGACTGGCATGCACAGAGCCCTGACCTCAACCCCATTGAACACCTTTGGGATGAATTGGAACACTGACTGTGAGCCGGACATCAGTGCCCGACCTCACAAATGCTTCAGGCTGAACAGAATCAATTCCTCGCCAGCAATGTTCCAACATCTAGTGGAAAGCCTTCCCAGAAGATTACAGGCTGTTATAGCAGCGAAGGGGGGGGGACCAACTCCATATTAAAGCCCAGGATTATGGAATGAGATGTTCGACGAGCAGGTGTCCACATACTTTTGGTCATGTTTGAGTGTTTGTTTAATAGCCTACTGATTCCGCGAGCACCAAGCCTCAAGCAACCACAATGTCAAATAAACAATTTCACAAATTCCTCTGTTTCTAATCTTTGCTATACTGTAATAAAGGCTTGTCTGCTACTACTTAGTGTTGTTTACACATCAAAATAACATTTATAATAATAATAACCCTCCCTTTTCTTGATCTCCTTGTTGTTATGATAATTATCACCATCATCATTATAATAATAATAATAAATGTCATTATCATTAGTAGGCTTAGTATGGCGGTCTTGTATAACCACCATCAAGAGAGCATCCTGTTGAGTCTTAAAACCAGAAGTCAGGCTTATATTTCAATACTTATATAGGCTACTGGCTACTGTATCAATCAACCATTCATCCGTTCATGTCATCACACAGCATACGGGGCAGCAGGTAGCCTAGTGGTTAGAGCGTTGGACTAGTAACCAGCAGGTAGTCTAGTGGTTAGAGCGTTGGGCCAGTAACCAGCAGGTAGTCTAGTGGTTAGAGCGTTGGGCCAGTAACCAGCAGGTAGCCTAGTGGTTAGAGCGTTGAGCCAGTAACCAGCAGGTAGCCTAGTGGTTAGAGCTTTGGGTCAGTAACCAGCAGGTAGTCTAGTGGTTAGAGCGTTGGGCCAGTAACCAGCAGGTAGCCTAGTGGTTAGAGCGTTGGACTAGTAACCAGCAGGTAGCCTAGTGGTTAGAGCGTTGGACTAGTAACCAGCAGGTATCCTAGTGGTTAGAGCGTTGGGCCAGTAACCAGCAGGTAGCCTCGTGGTTAGAGCGTTGGACTAGTAACCAGCAGGTAGTCTAGTGGTTAGAGCGTTGGACTAGTAACCGGCAGGTAGTCTAGTGGTTAGAGCGTTGGGCCAGTAACCAGCATGTAGCCTAGTGGTTAGAGCGTTGGGCCAGTAACCGAAAGGTTGCAAGATCAAATCCCAGAGCCGACAAGGTAAAAACCTGTTGTTCTGCCCCTGAACAAGGCAGTTAACCCACTGTTCCCCAGTAAGCCGTCATTGTAAATAAGAATTTGTTCTTAACTGACTTGCCTAGTTAAATAAAAGTTAAATAACAAATAAATATGAGTCATTCATGAATTGAAATGCAATCAACTTGCTGCGCTGTGTTAATAATAGTTTTAAAAGAAAATAAGTCGACCCTTGAATAATTAGCATAAACAATAAATAATAAAGGCTTTACAAAAGCAGAACTCTGGTATGGTATACTCTGATATGGTATACTCTGATATGGTATACTCTGATATGGTATACTCTGATATGGTATGGTATACTCCGATATGGTATACTCCGATATGGTATACTCCGATATGGTATACTCCGATATGGTATACTCCGATATGGTATACTCCGATATGGTATACTCTGATATGGTATACTCTGATATGGTATACTCTGATATGGTATACTCTGGTATGGTATACTCTGGTATGGTATACTCTGGTATGGTATACTCTGGTATGGTATGGTATACTCTGGTATGGTATACTCTGGTATGGTATACTCTGGTATGGTATACTCTGGTATGGTATGGTATACTCTGGTATGGTATGGTATACTCTGGTATGGTATGGTATACTCTGGTATGGTATGGTATACTCTGGTATGGTATGGTATACTCTGGTATGGTATGGTATACTCTGGTATGGTATGGTATACTCTGGTATGGTATGGTATACCCTGGTATGGTATACTCTGGTATGGTATGGTAAGGTATTTTCTACTCTGGTATGGTACGGTATGGTATACTCTGGTATGGTACGGTATGGTATACTCTGGTATGGTATACTCTGGTATGGTATACTCTGGTATGGTATGGTATACTCTGGTATGGTATGGTATACTCTGGTATGGTATGGTATACTCTTGATGGTATACTATGGTATGGTATACTCTGGTATGGTATACTATGGTATGGTATGGTATAGTATACTCTAGTATGGTATCCTCTGGTATGGTATACTCTGGTATGGTATGGTATGGTATACTCTGGTATGATATACTCTGGTATGGTATACTCTGGTATGGTATGCCCTGGTATGGTATACCCTGGTATGGTATACTCTGGTATGGTATACTCTGGTATGGTATACTCTGGTATGGTATGGTATGGTATACTCTGGTTTAATATGGTATACTCTGGTATGGTATACTCTGGTATGGTATACTCTGGTATGGTATGGTATACTCTGGTTTAATATGGTATGGTATACGCTGGTATGGTATACTCTGGTATGGTATGGTATACTCTGGTATGGTATGGTATACTCTGGTATGGTATACTCTGGTATGGTATGGTATACTCTGGTATGGTATGGTATACCCTGGTATGGTATGGTATACTCTGGTATGGTATGGTATACTCTGGTATGGTATGGTATACTCTGGTATGGTATGGTATACTCTGGTATGGTATGGTATACCCTGGTATGGTATACTCTGGTATGGTATGGTATGGTATTGTCTACTCTGGTATGGTACGGTATGGTATACTCTGGTATGGTATGGTATGGTATACTCTGGTATGGTATACTCTGGTATGGTATGGTATACTCTGGTATGGTATGGTATACTCTGGTATGGTATGGTATACTCTTGATGGTATACTATGGTATGGTATACTCTGGTATGGTATACTATGGTATGGTATGGTATAGTATACTCTAGTATGGTATCCTCTGGTATGGTATGGTATACTCTGGTATGATATACTCTGGTATGGTATACTCTGGTATGGTATACCCTGGTATGGTATACCCTGGTATGGTATACCCTGGTATGGTATACTCTGGTATGGTATGGTATGGTATACTCTGGTTTAATATGGTATACTCTGGTATGGTATACTCTGGTATGGTATACTCTGGTATGGTATGGTATACTCTGGTTTAATATGGTATGGTATACTCTGGTATGGTATACTCTGGTATGGTATACTCTGGTTTAATATGGTATGGTATACTCTGGTATGGTATACTCTGGTATGGTATACTCTGGTTTAATATGGTATGGTATACTCTGGTTTAATATGGTATGGTATACTCTGGTTTAATATGGTATGGTATACTCTGGTTTAATATGGTATGGTATACTCTGGTTTAATATGGTATGGTATACTCTGGTTTAATATGGTATGGTATACTCTGGTTTAATATGGTATGGTATACTCTGGTTTAATATGGTATGGTATACTCTGGTTTAATATGGTATGGTATACTCTGGTTTAATATGGTATGGTATACTCTGGTATGGTATACTCTGGTATGGTATACTCTGGTATGGTATACTCTGGCATGGTATATTCTGGTATGGTATGGTATACGCTGGTATGGTATGGTATACTCTGGTATGGTATACTCGGGTATGGTATACTCGGGTATGGTATACTCTGGTATGGTATGGTATGGTATACTCTGGCATGGTATGGTATGGTATACTCTGGCATGGTATGGTCTGGTATACTCTGACATGGTATACTCTGGTATGGTATACTCTGGTATGGTATACTCTGGTATGGTATACTCTGGTATGGTATGGTATGGTATGGTATGGTATGGTATGGTATGGTATACTCTGGTATGGTATGGTATGGTATACTCTGGCATGGTATACTCTGGTATGGTATACTCTGGTATGGTATACTCTGGTATGGTATGGTATGGTATGGTATGGTATACTCTGGTATGGTATGGTATGGTATACTCTGGCATGGTATACTCTGGTATGGTATACTCTGGTATGGTATACTCTGGTATGGTATACTCTGGTATGGTATACTCTGGTATGGTATACTCTGGTACGGTATGGTATACGCTGGTAAGGTATGGTATACACTGGTAAGGTATGGTATACACTGGTATGGTATGCTCTGGTATGGTATGCTCTGGTATGGTATACTCTGGTACTCTGGTATGGTATGGTATACTCTGGTATGGTATACTCTGGTATGGTATAGTATGGTATACTCTGGTATGGTTATCATTTATTTGGTGCTGTTTACATTGTTCCACACGGTCAGAAAAAATATATTGTAATCTAACAGCACCTGTTTGGCACATAACATCCACGCATCGCTGGCTCCTTACCTAATTTTTCTTGACCTCCAGTATTTTCCACAACTAGTCACATTTATTCCTCACATCTGACTTCCCCTACAGCTCCTGAGCCACCAGTAAACATTACCCCGTTTCCAGTTAATTTGTCACGTCCTCTGCATCCATTTTGCCGTCACGTGTCCAGAGTTTGTTATAACCAATTTATTGATGTGATTATGCTACGCTACAGGTCAGGTCCTATTGGTCACGTGCATGTGATGCATACATGTGTCACGTAGAGAGAGCAAGGGTTGAGGGAATGTTTCCCCTAAACAAAAGGAGGGATTTCAGTGACAGAACTTTTCAGTCAGAAATGGCAACATGGACAGCGTGATAAACACTTGAAGTTCTCTGTGGTCGATGCAGCAGGGAGGAGAAACAACGAGTGCTCGTCACACAGTCACTCGCTGTTAAAGAAAATCTGATTAACACAGCAAGCCTGAGCACAATCAAATCAACTGCGGTCGGACTCCCTCTACTCATTTGTGTGTCTTAAATTATTTCATCAAACAGTTCGCTTAAAGCATCAGACAAGCTCAGTGCATATAGTTGATTTGATTAAAACACAGAGGATGTCTCTATATATGGTTGCCTAAGATAGTTTGTTGTTGTTGTCGGGGACAACCCTAGTTGAGAGGAAAGAGATAAACATTTGTTACAGTCATTTCACCAGCGGTCCAACCCTGTTCCGCGTGACACGGCCAGCGGTCCAACCCTGTACCGCGTGACACGGCCAGCGGTCCAACCCTGTTCCGCGTGACACGGCCAGCGGTCCAACCCTGTTCCGCGTGACACGGCCAGCGGTCCAACCCTGTTCCGCGTGACATGGACAGCCATCCAGACATCCGTTCAGACAGACAGAGACATCCGTCCAGACAGACAGAGACATCCGTCCAGACAGACAGAGACATCCGTCCAGACAGACAGAGACATCCGTCCAGACAGACAGAGACATCCGTCCAGACAGACAGAGACATCCAGACAGAGACATCCAGACAGAGACATCCAGACAGAGACATCCAGACAGAGACATCCAGACAGAGACATCCAGACAGAGACATCCAGACAGAGACATCCAGACAGAGACATCCAGACAGAGACATCCAGACAGAGACATCCAGACAGAGACATCCAGACAGAGACATCCAGACAGAGACATCCAGACTCCCCACCACCCGAACACGTCCTCCCAACCCTAATACACTCACTCACCCCTACCTTGGATCCATCTACACTGATGATGCGGTAGCTGTTGCGTGTGGAGTCGTAGAAGTAGGACACGGTGACTGCCTGTTTACTGGCTGGGACCCAGTTCTTCTTGGTGGTCGGGTCAATCTGGAACACATGGGCCCTGGTGGTGAAGATTGGCTGCTCCCTGCACGAGACGAGGAGGAGACGGAGAGGGGGGAGGAGAGAGAAGGAAAGAGGAAAAGAAGAGGAGGAGGAGAGAGAGAGGGAAAGAGGAGGAGGAGAGAGAGAGGGAAAGAGGAGGAGGAGAGAGAGAGGGAAAGAGGAGGAGGAGAGAGAGAGGGAAAGAGGAGGAGGAGAGAGAGAGGGAAAGAGGAGGAGGAGGAGAGAGGGAAAGAGGAGGAGGAGGAGAGAGGGAAAGAGGAGGAGGAGGAGGAGAGAGAGGGGGGAGGAGAGAGGGAAAGAGGAGGAGGAGAGAGAGGGAAAGAGGAGGAGGAGAGAAGGAAAGAGGAGGAGGAGAGAAGGAAAAAGGAGGAGGAGAGAAGGAAAGAGGAGGAGAGAAGGAAAGAGGAGGAGGAGAGAGAGAGAGAGAGGGGGGGGGGCGAGAGAGAGAGGGGGGGTAGAGGGATAAGAAGGAGAAGATTAGTAGACCTCTAGTTTGGGTTGGAAGCTCTAGTAATTAAATGGTTTGGGGTGTTAGAAACTCCTATGTATTCTATTGGTCAGTCTAAGAGCACATGCATTAGAGGGCAAATACTGAGAGCAACAGGAGTCAAAAACACATTAAGAACTAGACGACAGCTGGTCAGGTTGTGTGGTGTGAGTTGAGTACTGGGAGAGATCCAGGTCAGTAGTTTTGCCTGCTGCAGTCACCTGGGATGCCAGATCCTCAGTTTCTCTCCCAGTGGAGAGCAGGTGTTAATGTAACACTAACCCTGGTGTCACCTGGCAACCCGCAGCCATTAGCACTTCATCAGCTCAAGCCTCTCACAGGAGGGAAGGAAAACACACAGGTACTACACTAGCCCTATCATGTTATAGGGAGAAGAAACACCACCACACACACAGTCTCAGGTGCTCACAGGGTATCAGAGTCCTCCTGGTAAGCTGTTTTAATACATGGCTGCATTAAGACTAGGGCTGGTAATTACCCAGGGCATCACGATTCCATATCATCACCATACTTTAGGTACGATTCTCACAATTCTCAACCAAGATTCTATTGTGATTCTATGTTCCAAACATATTGCTCACTATATATCTGCTGTAAAGAGACCAGGAGAGTCATGAGAAAACTAATGTTGATCAGTCGGGGAAATAAAAGTGTTGAAAACACATTGGCTCACTATTTAAAGATGGAAAACAAGATATAGGATGAAAAATACCTGTGTTTTGGTGCAGGGTCAGACTAGTAGAACTAGCTAACGCTACCTACTAAAAATACCTGTGTTTTGGTGCAGAGTCAGACTATTAGAGCTAGCTAACGCTACCTACTAAAAATACCTGTGTTTTGGTGCAGGGTCAGACTAGTAGAGCTAGCTAACGCTACCTACTAAAAATACCTGTGTTTTGGTGCAGGGTCAGACTAGTAGAGCTAGCTAACGCTACCTACTAAAAAATACAACACACACACACACACAATGCCTTCGGAAAGTATTCAGACCCCTTTACTTTTCACACATTTTGTTACATTACAGCCTTATTCTAAAATGGAAGGTGAACCTTTGCCTCAGTCTGAAGTCCTTAGTGCTCTGGAGCACGTTGTCATCAAGGATCTCTCTGTACTTTGCTCCGTTCATCTTTCCCCTCGTTCCTGACTAGTCTCCCAGTCCCTGCTGCTGAAAAACATCCCCATAGCATGATGCTGTCACCACCATGCTTCACCATAGGGATGATGCCAGGTTTCCTCCAGATGTGACGCTTGGTATTCAGGCTAAATAGTTCAATCTTGGTTTCATCAGACCAGAGAATCGTGTTTCTCATGGTCTGAGTCCTTTAGGTGCCTTTTGGCAAACTCCAAGCAGGCTGTTTGTGCCTTTTACTGGGGAATGGCTTCCGTCTGGCTACTCTACCATAAAGGCCTGACTGGTGGAGTGCTGCAGAGATTGTTCTTCTGGAAGGTTCTCCCATCTCCACAGAGGAACTCTAGAGACCATCAGGTTCTTGGTCACCTCCCTGACCAAGGCCCTTCTCCCCCGATTGCTCAGTTTGGCCGGACGGCCAGCTCTAGGAAGAGTCTTGGTGGTTCCAAACATCTTCCATTTAAGAATGATCGAGGCCAATGTGTTCTTGGGGACCGTCAATCCTGCAGACATTTTTTGGTACCCTTCCCCAAATCTGTGTCTCGACAAAATCCTGTCTCAGAGCTCTATGGACTATTCCTTCAACCTCATGGGTTGGTTTTTGCTCAGACATGCACTGTCAACTGTGGGACCTTATATAGACAGGTGTGTGCCTTTCCAAATCATGTCCAATCAATTGAATTTACCACAGGTGGACTCCAATCAAGTTGTAGAAACATCAAGGATGATCAATCGAAACAGGATGCACCAGAGCTCAATTTCAAGTCTCATAGCAAAGGGTCTGAATACTAATGAAAATAAGGTAACTCTGCTTAAAAAATATTTAAAATATGCAAAATAAAAATAAAAATAAAAAAAAATAATGGGAAAACCTGTTTTTGGTTTGTCATTATGGGATATTATGTGTAGTTGCTGAGGAATTTGTTTTAATACATTTTAGAATAAGGCTGTAACGTAACAAAATGTGGAAAAAGTCATGGGGTCTGAATACTTTCGGAAGGCACAGTATATCTCAAATATATATATATATAAATAATGCTCCCCCACCCAAAGCACATCCAGCGAACGGCAGGCCAGTGGTCGAAAACGGGTTATTGATGAAAGATGACTAAGGAGGCGGACACGAATTGTGCATAAAATAACACACAACTTGTCGTACCTTGACACAGAGTTCCACTTCTGAGAGAATAGCCAAGACTGTGCAAAACTGTCATCAACGCAAAGGGTGGCTACATTGAAGAATCTAAAATATATATTTCATTTGTTTAACACTATTTTGGTTACTACATGACACCATATTTTTTTATTCATAGTTTTGACATCTTCACTACTATTCTACAATGTAGAAAATAGTAAAAATAAAGAAAAACTCTTGAATGAAATGGAGTGTCCAAACTTTTGACTGGTACTGTATGTACATAAACACTTTGTTTTTCACAAATCCATATTTTGAGTCAAATATCGATATAATATTATCGAAAAATATTACGATATGTCTATCAACTTACACCCCCCCCCATCAATAATTAGGACAGTTTAAACCTCTGCAGTCCCCTGTTCCCTGTGTGTGTGTACTGTTGTCATCTGGTGGACATCTGTTAGGAAGATTATCAACTGGGCTTCTTGCATTTTGGACATCATCAAGGACGTAGGCAACAAGGACGTAGGCAACAAGGACATAGGCAACAAGGACATAGGCAACAAGGACGTAGGCAACAAGGACGTAGGCAACAAGGACGTAGGCAACAAGGATGTACGGTTTACATGTCAAAGGCTACATATTCCACTGCCTAACAGAGGGGGGGAAAAAATGACTTTTCTACATCGGTAGACTTTTCAAATCAATGGGAAAATGGGTATTAAATAGTATCTAGATGACCCAGATTGAATTATAATGCCATTTGAAGGATACAGCTACAGGTATCTCTCCCAGCATCACTACTTGCCATTAGGACAAATTAACTAGCAACCTCTCTGTTATTCAGGAACCATTTGAACAACGACTAAAGGGAGGGACAATCACAGCGACACACGTTTAAAATGTCCTCTTAGATCGACCGTCTGTTCAAAATGTGGCTTGCCAGAGTAACACAGTCGTCATTCCCAGAGTAACACAGTCGTCATTCCCAGAGTAACACAGTCGTCATTCCCAGAGTAACGCCGTCGTCATTGCCAGAGTAACACAGTCGTCATTCCCAGTGTAACACAGTCGTCATTCCCAGAGTAACGCCGTCGTCATTCCCAGAGTAACGCCGCCGTCATTCCCAGAGTAACACAGTCGTCATTCCCAGAGTAACGCAGTCGTCATTCCCAGAGTAACACAGTCGTCATTCCCAGAGTAACGCCGCCGTCATTCCCAGAGTAACACAGTCGTCATTCCCAGAGTAACACAGTCGTCATTCCCAGAGTAACACAGTCGTCATTCCCAGAGTAACACAGTCGTCATTCCCAGAGTAACACAGTCGTCATTCCCAGAGTAACACAGTCGTCATTCCCAGAGTAACACAGTCGTCATTCCCAGAGTAACACAGTCGTCATTCCCAGAGTAACACAGTCGTCATTCCCAGAGTAACACAGTCGTCATTCCCAGAGTAACACAGTCGTCATTCCCAAGACTTCATTAACTCAACCTCTGTTCTGGACAATCACACACACTTTTAAAATGCCCTCTTAGTACCATAGGAGTCCACAGGCTTGGTTATCACTAGGTGTTATAGAGGACTACAGGCTTGGTTATCACTAGGTGTTATAAAGGACTACAGGCTTGGTTATCACTGGGTGTTATAAAGGACTACAGGCTTGGTTATCACTGGGTGTTATAAAGGACTACAGGCTTGGTTATCACTAGGTGTTATAAAGGACTACAGGCTTGGTTATCACTAGGTGTTATAGAGGACTACAGGCTTGGTTATCACTAGGTGTTATAAAGGACTACAGGCTTGGTTATCACTAGGTGTTATAAAGGACTACAGGCTTGGTTATCACTAGGTGTTATAGAGGACTACAGGCTTGGTTATCACTAGGTGTTATAGAGGACTACAGGCTTGGTTATCACTAGGTGTTATAGAGGACTACAGGCTTGGTTATCACTAGGTGTTATAAAGGACTACAGGCTTGGTTATCACTAGGTGTTATAGAGGACTACAGGCTTGGTTATCACTAGGTGTTATAAAGGACTACAGGCTTGGTTATCACTAGGTTTTATAAAGGACTACAGGCTTGGTTATCACTAGGTTTTATAAAGGAGTACAGGCTTGGTTATCACTAGGTGTTATAAAGGACAAAGTGGCAGTAAAGTGGCAATATCATTGAAACAGATATGAGTCATTTCCTGTCTAGCTCACTCTGACAGAGACACCCAATAGGATCTACCTCCTGGCAGACAGACCAGTCTTTTCTCTTCGTCTCTCCTCCTGTCCTATTCTCAGGGGGCTCTGTACGTGTTGGGGGGGGGGGGGGGGGTGACACACATGCAGAAAGCAAGCAAGATGTGTGTGGGTGGGGCCACGCTCCCATCTCCCAGTAGACAGTCAGTGTTCAGTAAACACACAGGCTGAACACGCAGTGCAGAGTCAGTCAGTCTGTCTGTCCTCACCTGGTCCTGCCACAATACAACCAATGTAAAACACAGTGCAGAGTCAGTCTGTCTGTCCTCACCTGGTCCTGCCACAATACAACCAATGTAAAACGCAGTGCAGAGTCAGTCAGTCTGTCTGTCCTCACCTGGTCCTGCCACAATACAACCAATGTAAAACACAGTGCAGAGTCAGTCTGTCTATCCTCACCTGGTCCTGCCACAATACAACTGTTCCATCCCTTCCTGTTACCACACTCTCTGTGGTTATATTTACATACTTGATTTATTCAAATTCAAACCAGGAAATCAAACCAATGTAAAACGCAGTATGTGATTGTAGTGTGGTTTTGTGTGTGTGGAACCTGTAGGACTCCGTGTGGAAGAGAGCGCACACACACACACACAAACACACACACACACCCCTTTCCTTCACGGAGGACTATTTCATTCTATTTCAGTACAGCTTTATTGATAAGTACCCAGAGGGCGATAGGCATCGCTCCACAGGGCAGCAGAGATATATTGTTTTCATATTCCATCCCTACTAAAGTATCCTAGCAGGACATAGATCAATACTAGGAGGTATCCATGCAAAGACCTTTACTAGGAGGTATCCTAGCAGGACATAGACCTTTACTAGGAGGTATCCTAGCAGGACATAGATCTATACTAGGAGGTATCCTAGCAGGACATAGATCTATACTAGGAGGTATCCTAGCAGGACATAGACCTTTACTAGGAGGTATCCTAGCAGGGCATAGATCTATACGAGGAGGTATCCTAGCAGGACATAGATCTATACTAGGAGGTATCCTAGCGGGACATAGATCTATACTAGGAGGTATCCTAGCAGGACATAGATCTATACTAGGAGGTATCCTAGCGGGACATAGATCTATACTAGGAGGTATCCTAGCGGGACATAGATCTATACTAGGAGGTATCCTAGCGGGACATAGATCTATACTAGGAGGTATCCTAGCAGGACATAGATCTATACTAGGAGGTATCCTAGCGGGACATAGATCTATACTAGGACGTATCCTAGCAGGACATAGATCTATACTAGGAGGTATCCTAGCGGGACATAGATCTATACTAGGACGTATCCTAGCAGGACATAGATCTATACTAGGAGGTATCCTAGCAGGACATAGACCTATACTAGGAGGTATCCTAGCAGGACATAGACCTATACTAGGAGGTATCCTAGCAGGACATAGACCTATACTAGGAGGTATCCTAGCAGGGCATAGACCTATACTAGGAGGTATCCTAGCGGGACATAGATCTATACTAGGAGGTATCCTAGCAGGGCATAGACCTATACTAGGAGGTATCCTAGCGGGACATAGATCTATACTAGGAGGTATCCTAGCAGGACATAGATCTATACGAGGAGGTATCCTAGCGGGACATAGATCTATACTAGGAGGTATCCTAGCAGGACATAGATCTATACTAGGAGGTATCCTAGCAGGACATAGATCTATACGAGGAGGTATCCTAGCGGGACATAGATCTATACTAGGAGGTATCCTAGCAGGACATAGATCTATACTAGGAGGTATCCTAGCAGGACATAGACCTATACGAGGAGGTATCCTAGCAGGACATAGACCTATACGAGGAGGTATCCTAGCGGGACATAGACCTATACTAGGAGGTATCCTAGCAGGACATAGACCTATACTAGGAGGTATCCTAGCGGGACATAGACCTATACTAGGAGGTATCCTAGCAGGACATAGATCTATACTAGGAGGTATCCTAGCGGGACATAGATCTATACTAGGAGGTATCCTAGCAGGACATAGATCTATACGAGGAGGTATCCTAGCGGGACATAGATCTATACTAGGAGGTATCCTAGCAGGACATAGATCTATACTAGGAGGTATCCTAGCAGGACATAGATCTATACTAGGAGGTATCCTAGCGGGACATAGATCTATACTAGGAGGTATCCTAGCAGGACATAGATCTATACGAGGAGGTATCCTAGCAGGACATAGATCTATACTAGGAGGTATCCTAGCAGGACATAGATCTATACTAGGAGGTATCCTAGCAGGACATAGATCTATACTAGGAGGTATCCTAGCAGGACATAGATCTATACGAGGAGGTATCCTAGCGGGACATAGATCTATACGAGGAGGTATCCTAGCAGGACATAGATCTATACTAGGAGGTATCCTAGCAGGACATAGATCTATACTAGGAGGTATCCTAGCAGGACATAGACCTATACTAGGAGGTATCCTAGCAGGACATATATCTATACTAGGAGGTATCCTAGCAGGACATAGACCTATACTAGGAGGTATCCTAGCAGGACATAGACCTATACTAGGAGGTATCCTAGCAGGACATATATCTATACTAGGAGGTATCCTAGCAGGACATAGATCTATACTAGGAGGTATCCTAGCAGGACATAGATCTATACGAGGAGGTATCCTAGCAGGACATAGACCTATACTAGGAGGTATCCTAGCAGGACATAGATCTATACTAGGAGGTATCCTAGCGGGACATGTACAGTGGTGTGTGTTAGTTAAAGGAGGACGGGCTCATTGTAATGGCTGGAATGGAACAGAGTCCATATGTTAGATGTGTTTGATACCGTTCCATTTACTCCATTATAATGAGCTCGTCCTCCTATAGCTCCTCCCACCAGCCTCCTCTGGTGTGTGTGTGTGTGTGTGTGTGTGTGTGTGTGTGTGTGTGTGTGTGTGTGTGTGTGTGTGTGTGTGTGTGTGTTTATCCAAGCAGGGAATGTCCAGAAGCCAGTAGGAGTGAACTCTTCTGCTCGTTATAATGTGTAACAGTAGGAAGCTAATGCTGCTGTTATTTGAGGTCATATCTCATGGCTTTGATCTGCCTCCCAGCGATATGGAACGTTCTGGGTGTGTGTCTGTAGCTCACAGCGTTCTGGGTGTGTGTGTGTGTGTGTGTGTGTGTGTGTGTGTGTGTGTGTTCTGTCTATGGCTCTAGCGTACAGTGATGATTATGTGTGTCTGTAGCTCACAGCAGAGGGCTGAGCAGTGAAAACATTCTTAGGTAAGATGAAAGAGCAGAATTAGACATCTTATTAAACTTTCATGATCTGGTCTGACAAATCAGTGTGGAAACCATGCTCCTCCTCTTAAAACACACACACAGAGTTCCTGTTCATACACACACTCACAAATGCACCGCACACACACCTCTCATGTTAGATCTGTCAAGCACGCACACTTCCTCACGTTCACACACTACAGTACTCACACACCCTTCACACTAAATCTGTCAACAGCCGGTTCAGAGAATAGTAGTTCAGTTGGCTGGATGAATGCATTCACTGAATCTCTCCTCTTTCCTCTCGCCCCCTCTTCCTCTCGCCCCAGTTCTTGTACTAAAGAACATTAAAGTTGAATACACAAAGTGCTAGAGCAACTGCAGTCAGACCGCTAGGACAGACGAACCGCTAGGACAGATGGATCGCTAGGACAGACGTACCGTTAGGACAGACGTACCGTTAGGACAGACTCTAGGACAGACGGACCGCTAGGACAGACGGACCGCTAGGACAGACGCGAGGACAGACGGCCCGCTAGGACAGATGCTAGGACAGACGCGAGGACAGACGGACCGCTAGGACAGATGCTAGGACAGACGCTAGGACAGACGGACCGCTAGGACAGATGATAGGACAGACGCTAGAACAGACGGACCGCTAAGACAGATGCTAGGACAGACGGCCCGCTAGGACAGATGCTAGGACAGACGGACCGCTAAGACAGATGCTAGGACAGACGGCCCGCTAGGACAGATGCTAGGAAAGACGGCCCGCTAGGACAGATGCTAGGACAGACGGACCGCTAAGACAGATGCTAGGACAGACGGCCCGCTAGGACAGATGCTAGGACAGACGGACCGCTAAGACAGATGCTAGGACAGACGGACCGCTAGGACAGATGCTAGGACAGACGCGAGGACAGACGGACCACTAGGACAGATGCTAGGACAGACGCTAGGACAGACAGACCGCTAAGACAGATGCTAGGACAGACGGACCGCTAAGACAGATGCTAGGACAGACGGACCGCTAAGACAGATGCTAGGACAGACGGACCGCTAAGACAGATGCTAGGACAGACGGACCGCTAAGACAGATGCTAGGACAGACGGACCGCTAAGACAGATGCTAGGGCAGACGGACCGCTAAGACAGATGCTAGGACAGACGGACCGCTAAGACAGATGCTAGGACAGACGGCCCGCTAGGACAGATGCTAGGACAGACGCGAGGACAGACGGACCGCTAGGACAGATGCTAGGACAGACGCTAGGACAGACGGACCGCTAAGACAGATGCTAGGACAGACGGCCCGCTAGGACAGATGCTAGGACAGACGCGAGGACAGACGGACCGCTAGGACAGATGCTAGGACAGACGCTAGGACAGACGGCCCGCTAAGACAGATGCTAGGACAGACGGACCGCTAAGACAGATGGTAGGACAGACGGCCCGCTAGGACAGATGCTAGGACAGACGCGAGGACAGACGGACCGCTAGGACAGATGCTAGGACAGACGCTAGGACAGACGGCCCGCTAGGACAGGCGCTAGGACAGACGAACCGCTAGGACAGACGCGAGGACAGACGGACTGCTAGGACAGATGCTAGGACAGACGCTAGGACAGACGAACCGCTAGGACAGACGCTAGGACAGACGGACCGCTAGGACAGACGCTAGGACAGACGGACCGCTAGGACAGACGCTAGGACAGACGGCCCGCTAGGACAGACGGACCACTAGGACAGACGGACCGCTAGGACAGACGCACCGTTAGGACAGACGCTAGGACAGACGGCCCGCTAGGACAGACGGCCCGTTAGGACAGACGGACCGCTAGGACAGACGGACCGCTAGGACAGATGCTAGGACAGACGCACCGTTAGGACAGACGTTAGGACAGACGCACCGTTAGGACAGACGCTAGGACAGACGGACCGCTAGGACAGACGATAGGACAGACGGACCGCTAGGACGGACGATAGGACAGACGGACCGCTAGGACGGACGATAGGACAGACGGACCGCTAGGACGGACGATAGGACAGACCGCTAGGACGGACGATAGGACAGACCGCTAGGACGGACGATAGGACAGACCGCTAGGACAGACGGACCGCTAGGACAGACGGACCGCTAGGACAGACGGACCGCTAGGACAGACGGACCTCTAGGACAGACGGACCGCTAGGACAGACGGACCGCTAGGACAGACGGACCGCTAGGACAGACGGACCGCTAGGACAGACGGACCGCTAGGACAGACGGACCTCTAGGACAGACGGACCTCTAGGACAGACGGACCTCTAGGACAGACGGACCTCTAGGACAGACGGACCGCTAGGACAGACGGACCGCTAGGACAGACGGACCGCTTGGACAGACGGACCGCTAGGACAGACGGACCGCTAGGACGGACGCTAGGACAGACAGCAATGGGCCATTGAGCTAATAATGTCATCAGGATTATTGTCCTCAAAGAAATGAAAGCCTTCCTAATAAATTCACTGTCCCCATAATCCTAATCTGAACTGTAATCTGTTTGGGAAAAAAACCTTTATGCAGATCACTGTTGTGCCGTTTTCAACAGGGGCGGGCGCACAGACCTTTTGAACAAGATGGCGCTGGCAGACACAGAAAGACCTGACCTTTAGAACAAGATGGCGCTGGCAGACACAGAAAGACCTGACCTTTAGAACAAGATGGAGCTGGCAGACACAGAAAGACCTGACCTTTAGAACAAAATGGCGCTGGCAGACACAGAAAGACCTGACCTTTTGAACAAGATGGAGCTGGCAGACACAGAAAGACCTGACCTTTTGAACAAGATGGAGCTGGCAGACACAGAAAGACCTGACCTTTAGAACAAGATGGCGCTGGCAGACACAGAAAGACCTGACCTTTAGAACAAGATGGCGCTGGCAGACACAGAAAGACCTGACCTTTTGAACAAGATGGAGCTGGCAGACACAGAAAGACCTGACCTTTTGAACAAGATGGCGCTGTCAGACACAGAAAGACCTGACCTTTAGAACAAGATGGCGCTGGCAGACACAGAAAGACCTGACCTTTTGAACAAGATGGAGCTGGCAGACACAGAAAGACCTGACCTTTTGAACAAGATGGCGCTGTCAGACACAGAAAGACCTGACCTTTAGAACAAGATGGAGCTGTCAGACACAGAAAGACCTGACCTTTTGAACAAGATGGTGCTGGCAGACACAGAAAGACCTGACCTTTTGAACAAGATGGCGCTGGCAGACACAGAAAGACCTGACCTTTTGACCAAGATGGAGCTGGCAGACACAGAAAGACCTGACCTTTTGACCAAGATGGAGCTGGCAGACACAGAAAGACCTGACCTTTTGAACAAGATGGCGCTAGCAGACACACAAAGACCTGACCTTTTGAACAAGATGGCGCTGGCAGACACAGAAAGACCTGACCTTTTGACCAAGATGGAGCTGGCAGACACAGAAAGACCTGACCTTTTGAACAAGATGGCGCTAGCAGACACAAAGACCTGACCTTTTGAACAAGATGGCGCTGGCAGACACAGAAAGACCTGACCTTTTGAACAAGATGGCGCTGGCAGTCTCCCTGTTTCTATCCCGGGAAGCATTTCTCTGCACCTGCGGTAACATCTGATAGACAGTGTACACGACCAATACACTTTGATTTAGCATTCAGTCTGGCTGGACCCAGACATAGTGTACACACACACACCTGACCTTTTACATTACCTCTGTCTGGAGCCAGCTATAATAGATATTACCTCTGTCTGTACACACACACACACACACACACACACACACACACACACACACACACACACACACACACACACACACACACACACACACACACGTTATCCATGCCCACAACATGCAAAAACACAGAGCAGACATGGAGCTAAATAAGTCTCTCAACACATCCACACCACATCAGTCAGATGGGCAGAGAACACAGTGTAATATATTGGAGCAGAACAATTACAAGAGGAGCTAAACCTGAGGCTTTCACATGGAGGCCTTTTGGAGTGTTTTCTGATCTCTATCTCCCCCCAACTTGTGCGGCTGCATTTAAATCATTTACAGGTGAGTGTGTAATTATATACCTGTACAGCAGATACAATCCCTGCACATTACATACCTGTACAGCAGATACAATCCCTGCACATTACATACCTGTACAGCAGATACAATCCCTGCACATTACATACCTGTACAGCAGATACAATCCCTGCACATTACATACCTGTACAGCATATAAATCTCTGCACATTACATACCTGTACAGCAGATACAATCCCTGCACATTACATACCTGTACAGCAGATACAATCCCTGCACATTACATACCTGTACAGCAGATACAATCCCTGCACATTACATACCTGTACAGCAAATACAATCCGTGCACATTACATACCTGTACAGCAAATACAATCCGTGCACATTATATACCTGTACAGATACAATCTCTGCACATTACATACCTGTACAGATACAATCCCTGCACATTACATACCTGTACAGATACAATCCCTGCACATTACATACCTGTACAGCAGATACAATCTCTGCACATTACATACCTGTACAGCAGATACAATCCCTGCACATTACATACCTGTACAGCAGATACAATCCCTGCACATTACATACCTGTACAGCAAATACAATCCGTGCACATTACATACCTGTACAGCAAATACAATCCGTGCACATTATATACCTGTACAGATACAATCTCTGCACATTATATACCTGTAGAGATACAATCCCTGCACATTACATACCTGTACAGATACAATCCCTGTACATTACATACCTGTAGAGATACAATCCCTGTATTGACCATTGATAGGTCAATAGGGTTATTAGCTGGTGGTTTTAGGTCTCTTTGCTGTCTAGCAGTGTGTCAGTGTGAGAACAACCTGACCTACATTCTACAATCTAGATTAGAACATTGAGCCATTCTAAAGTGGTTCCAGAACCATTCCAGTTGCATTCCTAAACAAACACCATCAGATTTCACACCCCATTTAACAATGAAACGTGAGGCTTTACCTTTGGGTGAGAGAACACTGTCACTGTAAATTAGTTGCTGCTGTTGCAATATATAATCTGTAAGTTTAAAGGTGAGCTCTGACTGCTGGCGGCACAGTTCAATGTGTCAACAGTTCAACAACACCTGCACGGAAGTCATAAAACAGATGAATCAGAACTTTACCTGGCTGACCTGACAGGCAGCCTGGAACATTCCTTAAATACCTGACGAGAGGGAACTATTGATGAACTGTTGCCTGACGAGAGGGAACTATTGATGAACTGTTGCCTGACGAGAGGGAACTATTGATGAACTGTTGCCTGACGAGAGGGAACTATTGATGAACTGTTGCCTGACGAGAGGGAACTATTGATGAACTGTTGCCTGACGAGAGGGAACTATTGATGAACTGTTACCTGACGCGAGGGAACTATTTATGAACTGTTGCCTGACGAGAGGGAACTATTTATGAACTGTTACCTGACGCGAGGGAACTATTTATGAACTGTTACCTGACGCGAGGGAACTATTTATGAACTGTTACCTGACGCGAGGGAACTATTTATGAACTGTTACCTGACGCGAGGGAACTATTTATGAACTGTTGCCTGACGAGAGGGAACTATTTATGAACTGTTGCCTGACGAGAGGGAACTCTCTACGAACTGTTACCTGACGAGAGGGAACTATTGATGAACTGTTACCTGACGAGAGGGAACTATTGATGAACTGTTACCTGACGAGAGGGAACTCTTTATGAACTGTTACCTGACGAGAGGGAACTCTTTATGAACTGTTACCTGACGAGAGGGAACTCTTTATGAACTGTTGCCTGACGAGAGGGAACTATTTATGAACTGTTACCTGACGAGAGGGAACTATTGATGAACTGTTACCTGACGAGAGGGAACTATTGATGAACTGTTACCTGACGAGAGGGAACTATTGATGAACTGTTACCTGACGAGAGGGAACTATTGATGAACTGTTACCTGACGAGAGGGAACTATTTATGAACTGTTACCTGACGAGAGGGAACTCTTTATGAACTGTTGCCTGACGAGAGGGAACTCTTTATGAACTGTTACCTGACGAGAGGGAACTATTTATGAAATGTTGCTGTACCTGTTCCAGATATGAAGTCACTGCACGCACACACACACACACACACTGCACACACACATACACAGGTCTGTCTTGTTCAATTCTAAAGAAGGTTTCTGTGCTTGGTTAATTTCCTCCCTTTGTCTTAGGCAATACCCCCAATTATGCAAAACCTCTCCACTTCTTTGAACATTATGCTCCTAAACTTGTACTGCTTTTCAATCCATACATCGCCTCATTCAGTTATAACCTACACAAACTCACAGCCATAACCTACAACCTCTGGTTCAGCACTTGATTCAGCAGCCCTCGTGGTGGGAAGGCAAAGTGATAACATACAACCTCTGGTTCAGCACTTGATTCAGCAGCCCTCGCGGTGGGAAGGCAAAGTGTTCCCGTTTTGAGCCATTTCCTGTGTCTGAAGGTAGAACTCTACCTAGCCGGCAGACCCAAAGAGCAAATCAAATGCACCTACAGACCTACCGCTGGCCAATTAGATAGCTCCGATACCCGTGTCTGCACAGTTCCCTCAAGCCACAGACTGTAAGAAGAGACCTCGAACGCACAGCAAACGCACAGCAAAGTTGATAATACTGTGAGATTTAAACACTTTTAAAACCACGACTAGAGAGAGACTCAACGAACACAGCAAGGTTGATAATACTGTGAGAGTTAAACACTTAAAACCACGACGAGAGAGACTCAACGAACACAGCAAGGTTGATAATACTGTGAGAGTTAAACACTTTTAAAACCACGACGAGAGAGACTCAACGAACACAGCAAAGAGCGGCTGTTTTTATGAGTAAGATCATGATTCAATTGTTATTCAGCTGTCACGATCAGTACCGTCAACACTTTTATAGCCATACTCCCTACTTCCACTCGCCCTACAACCAGCACTGAGCTGTAATTAATGGAGTATAGAGAAGTGTTCCTATAAGCGTGACTTGTTTATTATCTGCTCGTCTCTTTTTTTTAAATCAAGGAATATTTCACTTTCAAAAATGTCACCTCCCCAGACGCAGTGCCGTCACCTCCCCAGACGCAGTGCCGTCACCTCCCCAGACGCAGTGCCGTCACCTCCCCAGACGCAGTGCCGTCACCTCCCCAGACGCAGTGCCGTCACCTCCCCAGACGCAGTGCCGTCACCTCCCCAGACGCAGTGCCGTCACCTCCCCAGACGCAGTGCCGTCACCTCCCCAGACGCAGTGCCGTCACCTCCCCAGACGCAGTGCCGTAACCTCCCCAGACGCAGTGCCGTAACCTCCTCAGACGCAGTGCCGTAATCTCCCCAGACGCAGTGCCGTAACCTCCCCAGACGCAGTGCCGTAACCTCCCCAGACGCAGTGCCGTAACCTCCCCAGACGCAGTGCCGTAACCTCCCCAGACGCAGTGCCGTAACCTCCCCAGACGCAGTGCCGTAACCTCCCCAGACGCAGTGCCGTAACCTCCCCAGACGCAGTGCCGTAACCTCCCCAAACGCAGTGCCTCCCCAAACAGAGGTTGTCTCCTGACCTGCAGCCACTACTTTGAGACCTTGTTCTGTACAGGAAGTTCTCTGTTGGACTAAACACTGTACTGTCATCAGACACACACACACACACACACTTGATTTCAGCTGCTCTCACTCTGAAGTCAGAGAAAGAGAGAGGGAGTAACTACACACATTCAAAAATGCCACAAGCCTGGAGCTGGATGTACAAGCTGAAGAAACATCCCCTCACCGTGTAATAAAGCTTCATTGAGACAACAGCAACAGCTGGGGTTCAGGACCAGACGAGAGGAGAGATTGTTGACACTGTTGTTTCTCAAGTCATGGACAAGTTGTCCTGGGCAGAGACAGGCTGGCACCCCAGCCTACGCTCCAGAGACAGGCTGGCACCCCAGCCTACGCTCCAGAGACAGGCTGGCACCCCAGCCTACGCTCCAGAGACAGGCTGGCACCCCAGCCTACGCTCCAGAGACAGGCTGGCACCCCAGCCTACGCTCCAGAGACAGGCTGGCACCCCAGCCTACGCTCCAGAGACAGGCTGGCACCCCAGCCTACGCTCCAGAGACAGGCTGGCACCCCAGCCTACGCTCCAGAGACAGGCTGGCACCCCAGCCTACGCTCCAGAGACAGGCTGGCACCCCAGCCTACGCTCCAGAGACAGGCTGGCACCCCAGCCTACGCTCCAGAGACAGGCTGGCACCCCAGCCTACGCTCCAGAGACAGGCTGGCACCCCAGCCTACGCTCCAGAGACAGGCTGGCACCCCAGCCTACGCTCCAGAGACAGGCTGGCACCCCAGCCTACGCTCCAGAGACAGGCTGGCACCCCAGCCTACGCTCCAGAGACAGGCTGGCACCCCAGCCTACGCTCCAGAGACAGGCTGGCACCCCAGCCTACGCTCCAGAGACAGGCTGGCACCCCAGCCTACGCTCCAGAGACAGGCTGGCACCCCAGCCTACGCTCCAGAGACAGGCTGGCACCCCAGCCTACGCTCCAGAGACAGGCTGGCACCCCAGCCTACGCTCCAGAGACAGGCTGGCACCCCAGCCTACGCTCCAGAGACAGGCTGGCACCCCAGCCTACGCTCCAGAGACAGGCTGGCACCCCAGCCTACGCTCCAGAGACAGGCTGGCACCCCAGCCTACGCTCCAGAGACAGGCTGGCACCCCAGCCTACGCTCCAGAGACAGGCTGGCACCCAGCCTACGCTCCAGAGACAGGCTGGCACCCAGCCTACGCTCCAGAGACAGGCTGGCACCCAGCCTACGCTCCAGAGACAGGCTGGCACCCAGCCTACGCTCCAGAGACAGGCTGGCACCCAGCCTACGCTCCAGAGACAGGCTGGCACCCAGCCTACGCTCCAGAGACAGGCTGGCACCCAGCCTACGCTCCAGAGACAGGCTGGCACCCAGCCTACGCTCCAGAGACAGGCTGACACCCAGCCTACGCTCCATCCACTTTAACTACGGTTCAAAAGATCACCAAATCAGTCCGGAGCGCTTTAACAAACAGGATATATTTGTACTGGGATATGTTCAGTGCTCTAGTGACCGTGGCTGATGAAGTGACAAACCTGCTGCCGGTGGGAGAAAGCTGAGCTCTCCTCGTTCCTTTTCACATTGACGATAGCACAGGGACATTTTGGGAGGTTCTCCAGGGACAATACTGTTGTGTAAACTTGCAAAAGAAATGATCACGTCTCGAGTGCTAACTATGGAGGTGATGCATGACACTCCCCCTGACAGCTGCCCCCCTCTAAGCAGCACGGTGTAAACAGAATCGTTCAGCCCAACACTCCTACAGTATAAATGCTAATCGCAGAGCAATGATTTTTGTTTTTTTAAATAGCTGACGTGGACATTTTCCTAATATTTTAGACTTGTTTTATTGAGTTCTTACCTGAAATTGCACCAACAGCCTGTTACATTCTGGCCTAGCTGCCGCCTGCCGGCTACACTGAGCCACGTAAAACTATGGAAGCCCTTTCCCGCCACCATTTAAAAGAAAATGTCGATACTAATCGCAAAAAATGTTTGATATGCTCAAGTCAAACTATGTAAGTAAAACATTTTAGATAATAGAAGATACAAATAGAATATGTTTTCTCATTTGTAACAGTGTGTGGTGATTTCAGAGGTGGCACCACAGGTCCCAGAGTGATGGGGGGGATTGTTTTCCAGGGGACCAGAGTTTTTCCTGGTCTGGTAGGCTACCCTAACCAAATAAAATCAGCTGTAAAAGGGGTTTTATACGTGATATGATGGGACCAGATGTATAGAAACCAGACCATATGTTTGTTTTTGTTTTTTTTACTCCTGGAAAAACTCCTGGAAAAACTCCTGGAAAAACTCCTGGCTCTAGGGAGGATTAAAACCCAGTCAAACAAATCATGAGGCCAATCAGTCTAAACAGTAGTACTTTGTCCCTCTTTTCAACGTGTCTCAATATTTGTTATTAAACCAAATCCAAAGTGCTGGGGGCAAATGCCAACATGCCCCCAGTTTGCTGGCAGCCCTGTTGTGCTGATCTCTGCAACGTGGAGAGATGAAAATCCCCTCACATCGCTACAAATGAAGAAACAGAACCTATATATGATCTATGTGTATTTTATTTTTGGGGTGGCGGGAATGAGCTTCCATATAAAAACAGCTCCCCGGTGAATTATACCCACGTTTTCAGTCACAATTAGCTTTTAGCACACGTAGCCTAATGATTAGCACACGTAGCCTAATGATTAGCACACGTAGCCTAATGATTAGCACACGTAGCCTAATGATTAGCACACGTAGCCTAATGATTAGCACACGTAGCCTAATGATTAGCATGATATTGATCAAAATGAAGCATGGTTTGTTGTAATGTTGTAAGGTAGGCCTGCTGTACTTTGTATTCGTATTAGAGGGATAAGCATGAATTTTCAGGAGGCTAACATTACTTGTGCTTTTGGATTTAAGCTAAAAGATTTGAAAATAAAGCCTTTTAAATTGTCTGCACATGTTTGTGAATTGTTGCGCTATTCAACAATGTAATATGGTTTGGTTGTAATAATTAATACTGTAATATGGTTTGGTTGTAATAATGAATACTGTAATATGGTTTGGTGGTAATAATGAATACTGTAATATGGTTTGGTGGTAATAATTAATACTGTAATATGGTTTGGTGGTAATAATGAATACTGTAATATTGTTTGGTTGTAATAATTAGGAGTTATATTGTAGGGGCATGAAGAGTTGCTTGCTTAACGTTAGCTAGTAGCTAGCTAGTCAGTAGAATAGTTTGCAGTGCTTTGCCTCCTGGCTATTGGCTACTGTGACATTTTTGAGCTGAAACTAAAGAACGTCAACCGAACCCTCTCTCAGCTCGTAAACATTCCAGTCGCTAATGTGAACTGAAAGTGTATGTACTGTACTTCACCCCTCTCTCCCTTCCCCTCACCCCTCTCTCCCTTCCCCTCACCCCTCTCTCCCTTCCCCTCACCCCTCTCTCCCTTCCCCTCACCCCTCTCTCCCTTCCCCTCTCCCCTTCCCATCCCTCACTTCTTTACTTCTCCCCTGACCCTCTTCCCATCCCTCACTTCTTTACTTCTCCCCTGACCCTCTTCCCATCCTTCTCTCATTTCTCTTCTGGCTGTACTGATAAGAACAGTGGAACTGACTTCTGTATGTGTAGCACCTCTAAAGGATGAATGAACAAAGGGCTGTTTTATCCCCAATATCCCGGAAGAGAGAAAGAGAGAGTTACGAGGCTGTGAACAACAGATCTGGGTCACTCACTGAAGAGAGGTACGAGGCTGTGAACAACAGATCTGGGTCACTCACTGAAGAGAGGTACGAGGCTGTGAACAACAGATCTGGGTCACTCACTGAAGAGAGGTACGAGGCTGTGAACAACAGATCTGGGTCACTCACTGAAGAGAGGTACGAGGCTGTGACCAACAGAGATCTGGGTCACTCACTGAAGAGAGGTACGAGGCTGTGAACAACAGATCTGGGTCACTCACTGAAGAGAGGTACGAGGCTGTGAACAACAGATCTGGGTCACTCACTGAAGAGAGGTACGAGGCTGTGAACAACAGATCTGGGTCACTCACTGAAGAGAGGTACGAGGCTGTGAACAACAGATCTGGGTCACTCACTGAAGAGAGGTACGAGGCTGTGACCAACAGAGATCTGGGTCACTCACTGAAGAGAGGTACGAGGCTGTGAACAACAGATCTGGGTCACTCACTGAAGAGAGGTACGAGGCTGTGAACAACAGATCTGGGTCACTCACTGAAGAGAGGTACGAGGCTGTGAACAACAGGTCTGGGTCACTAACTGAAGAGAGGTACGAGGCTGTGAACAACAGATCTGGGTCACTCACTGAAGAGAGGTACGAGGCTGTGAACAACAGATCTGGGTCACTCACTGAAGAGAGGTACGAGGCTGTGAACAACAGATCTGGGTCACTAACTGAAGAGAGAGGTACGAGGCTGTGAACAACAGATCTGGGTCACTCACTGAAGAGAGGTACGAGGCTGTGAACAACAGATCTGGGTCACTAACTGAAGAGAGAGGTACGAGGCTGTGAACAACAGGTCTGGGTCACTCACTGAAGAGAGGTACGAGGCTGTGAACAACAGATCTGGGTCACTAACTGAAGAGAGGTACGAGGCTGTGAACAACAGATCTGGGTCACTCACTGAAGAGAGGTACAAGGCTGTGAACAACAGATCTGGGTCACTCACTGAAGAGAGGTACGAGGCTGTGAACAACAGATCTGGGTCACTCACTGAAGAGAGGTACGAGGCTGTGAACAACAGGTCTGGGTCACTCACTGAAGAGAGGTACGAGGCTGTGAACAACAGGTCTGGGTCACTCACTGAAGAGAGGTACGAGGCTGTGAACAACAGATCTGGGTCACTCACTGAAGAGAGGTACGAGGCTGTGAACAACAGATCTGGGTCACTCACTGAAGAGAGGTACGAGGCTGTGAACAACAGATCTGGGTCACTCACTGAAGAGAGGTACGAGGCTGTGAACAACAGGTCTGGGTCACTCACTGAAGAGAGAGGTACGAGGCTGTGAACAACAGGTCTGGGTCACTCACTGAAGAGAGGTACGAGGCTGTGAACAACAGATCTGAGTCACTCACTGCATATATTTGGACAAAACACACACAAAAAACATTTCCTGGTTTTTGGAACACATTCATTTTTCAACAGTAATCATGTTTAACTCTTCACCAAACACCACCTGACTATCTGAAAGATCCTTCTGCTTTTTGGAACACATTGACTTTGACACAGCTGAGTAATTTCTCGTCTGGGACCGAGGAACAGTGAACAAAGAATTATAGCTCTCTGTTAATTCAAATCAATAATTGAAATTAATGATCATTAGTGAAATGAATAGAGATCGTCAGACAGATGAGGGAAGTCTTTCTGGTCTGTTACTGCCGCCTGAATGAGCAGCTTGTGTGTGTGTGTGTGTGTGTGTCTGTGTGTGTGTGTAGTCTGACAGTTGGTTTGTAGCCAGGCAGCAGATCCCAGCTCAGTGGGATAACAGTGATACCACCACCTGTGTGTTAATCCAAACAACTGCTCTGTTTCACTAATGATGTCATGGGGTCAGAGGGTAGGTTTGAGTCCCAAATTAATCCCTATTCCTTACATAGTGCACTATTTACAACAAGAGCTCTATGGGCCCTGGTTAAAAGAAGTGCACTATATTAGGGAATAAGGTGTCATTTTGGGATGCGTAGATTCAGATAGAAATGTATTGTATAGAACAGACATGATTATGTTGTCATATAGAATAGACAATCTGCCATCTCTACAGATGACATTTCTATCTGTTCCAAAGCTGTAAGAATGGCAGCATCTTGACTCAGTAAGTCCCTGGTGAGATGAGTCAGCTAGAGATCACAGGGTTCATGTTTTAGTGATTTGATGTTTACTTACTGCATCACTTGTTGTCAATGGAAGACAAGAGGAGAGAAGGGAGGAGAGGAGAAAGTAGAGGAGAAAGGGAGGGGAGGAGAAGAGAGAGTAGAGGAGAAAGGGAGGGGAGGAGAAGAGGAGAGCAGAAGAGGAGAGAAGGGAGGAGAGGAGAAACTGAGAGGAGGAGAGGAGAAAGGAAGGTGGGAAGGAGGTGAGGAGAGAAGGAGGTGAGGAGAGAAGGAGGTGAGGAGAGAAGGAGGAGAGAAGAGGGCAGTTCCATGGCAGCATCAAGCCATCCCAGATGGCCCAAACCCCTCAACCATCTGGTGAGGAGCAGTCTCTCCATCAGTCCCCTTTCATTTAGTAGTCATGGAGTCCTCAGTTCAGCCCTGTCTCTCCAATCCTCCATTAGTCTGTCCCCTGTCTCTCCACCACAACCCTAACACTTCAGCCCTGTCTCTCTCTCTCTCTCTCTACCGTGACCCTAACACTTCAGCCCTGTCAATTCAATTCAATTCAAGGGGCTTTATTGGCATGGGAAACATGTGTTAACATTGCCAAAGCAAATGAGGTAGACAATACACAAAAGTGAAACAAACAAAACTAATTAACAGTAAACATTACACATACAGAAGTTTCAAAACAATAAAGACATTACGAGTGTCATATTAAATATATACAGTGTTGTAACAATGTACAAATGGTTAAAGCACACAAGTTAAAAATAAGTAAGCATAAATATGGGTTGTATTTACAATGGTGTTTGTTTTTCACTGGTTGCCCTTTTCTTGTGGCAACAGGTCACAAATCTTGCTGCTGTGATGGCACACTGTGGTATTTCACCCAGTAGATATGGGAGTTTATCAAAATTGGATTTGTTTTCGAATTCTTTGTGGATCTGTGTGATCTGAGGGAAATATGTGTCTCTAATATGGTCATATATTGGGCAGGAGGTTAGGAAGTGCAGCTCAGTTTCCACCTCATTTTGTGGGCAGTGTGCACATAGCCTGTCTTCTCTTGAGAGCCATGTCTGCCTACGGCGGCCTTTCTCAATAGCAAGGCTATGCTCACTGAGTCTGTACATAGTCAAAGCTTTCCTTAAGTTTGGGTCAGTCACAGTGGTCAGGTATTCTGCCACTGTATACTCTCTGTTTAGGGCCAAATAGCATTCTAGTTTGCTCTGTTTTTTTGTTAATTCTTTCCAATGTGTCAAGTAATTATCTTTTTGTTTTCTCATGATTTGGTTGGGTCTAATTGTGTTGCTGTCCTGGGGCTCTGTGGGGTCTGTTTGTGTTTGTGAACAGAGCCCTAGGACCAGCTTGCTTAGGGGACTCTTCTCCAGGTTCATCTCTCTGTAGGTGATGGCTTTGTTATGGAAGGTTTGGGAATCGCTTCCTTTTAGGTGGTTGTAGAATTTAACGGCTCTTTTCTGGATTTTGATAATTAGTGGGTATCGGCCTAATTCTGCTCTGCATGCATTATTTGGTGTTCTGCGTTGTACACGGAGGATATTTTTGCAGAATTCTGCATGCAGAGTCTCAATTTGGTGTTTGTCCCATTTTGTGAAATCTTGGTTGGTGAGCGGACCCCAGACCTCACAACCATAAAGGGCAATGGGCTCTATGACTGATTCAAGTATTTTTAGCCAGATCCTAATTGGTATGTTGAAATTTATGTTCCTTTTGATGGCATAGAATGCCCTTCTTGCCTTGTCTCTCAGATTGTTCACAGCTTTGTGGAAGTTACCTGTGGTGCTGATGTTTAGGCCGAGGTATGTATAGTTTTTTGTGTGCTCTAGGGCAACGGTGTCTAGATGGAATTTGTGGTCCTGGCGACTGGACCTTTTTTGGAACACCATTATTTTGGTCTTACTGAGATTTACTGTCAGGGCCCAGGTCTGACAGAATCTGTGCAGAAGATCTAGGTGCTGCTGTAGGCCCTCCTTGGTTGGTGACAGAAGCACCAGATCATCAGCAAACAGTAGACATTTGACTTCGGATTCTAGTAGTCTCTCTCTCTCTCTCTCTCTCTACTGTGACCCTAACACTTCAGCCCTCTCTCTCTCTACCGTGACCCTAACACCGCGACTCTCTCTCTCTCTCTACCGTGACCCTAACACCGCGACTCTCTCTCTCTCTCTCTCTACCGTGACCCTAACACCGCGACTCTCTCTCTCTCTCATCACATGACCGTGCTGACCCAAGCCTCACTGTCCTCTCTTGGATCGTATCTTTCCACAACCTCCTTTCTAGCAGGTTCCAGCAGCTACGGTGGAATCAGACCAGACCAGTTCAGCTTGCTAGTGTGAAGAGTGTTAGGGGTGTGTGAGTACTGGGTAGACAACAGCACAGCCACAATGCCTCCTTGTCGCAGCGCCAGGTCAATGACAATAAGCCCTTTAACTGTTCTTACTTACGCTCTCTCTGGCTGGAGCAGGAGATTAGAATCTAGCTAACCCTGGACACAGCCCTGGACACAGCCCTGGACACAGCCCTGGACACAGCCCTGGACACAGCCCTGGACACAGCCCTGGACACAGCCCTGTCAGCTGGTCGACCCTGGACACAGCCCTCTCAGCTGGTCAACCCTGTATCAGGGACACAGCCCTCTCAGCTGGTCAACCCTGCATCAGGGACACAGCCCTCTCAGCTGGTCGACCCTGGACACAGCCCTCTCAGCTGGTCGACCCTGGACACAGCCCTCTCAGCTGGTCGACCCTGGACACAGCCCTCTCAGCTGGTCGACCCTGGACACAGCCCTCTCAGCTGGTCGACCCTGGACACAGCCCTCTCAGCTGGTCGACCCTGGACACAGCCCTCTCAGCTGGTCGACCCTGGACACAGCCCTCTCAGCTGGTCGACCCTGCATCAGGGACACAGCCCTCTCAGCTGGTCAACCCTGCATCAGGGACACAGCCCTCTCAGCTGGTCAACCCTGCATCAGGGACACAGCCCTCTCAGCTGGTCAACCCTGCATCAGGGACACAGCCCTCTCAGCTGGTCAACCCTGTATCAGGGTCACAGCCCTCTCAGCTGGTCAACCCTGGACACAGCCCTCTCAGCTGGTCAACCCTGGACACAGCCCTCTCAGCTGGTCAACCCTGGACACAGCCCTCTCAGCTGGTCAACCCTGTATCAGGGTCACAGCCCTCTCAGCTGGTCAACCCTGGACACAGCCCTCTCAGCTGGTCAACCCTGGACACAGCCCTCTCAGCTGGTCAACCCTGGACACAGCCCTCTCAGCTGGTCAACCCTGGACACAGCCCTCTCAGCTGGTCAACCCTGGACACAGCCCTCTCAGCTGGTCAACCCTGGACACAGCCCTCTCAGCTGGTCAACCCTGGACACAGCCCTCTCAGCTGGTCAACCCTGGACACAGCCCTCTCAGCTGGTCAACCCTGGACACAGCCCTCTCAGCTGGTCAACCCTGGACACAGCCCTCTCAGCTGGTCAACCCTGGACACAGCCCTCTCAGCTGGTCAACCCTGGACACAGCCCTCTCAGCTGGTCAACCCTGGACACAGCCCTCTCAGCTGGTAAACCCTGGACACAGCCCTCTCAGCTGGTCAACCCTGTATCAGGGACACAGCCCTCAGCTGGTCAACCCTGCATCAGGGACACAGCCCTCTCAGCTGGTCGACCCTGGACACAGCCCTCTCAGCTGGTCAACCCTGGACACAGCCCTCTCAGCTGGTAAACCCTGGACACAGCCCTCTCAGCTGGTCAACCCTGTATCAGGGACACAGCCCTCTCAGCTGGTCAACCCTGTATCAGGGTCACAGCCCTCTCAGCTGGTCAACCCTGTATCAGGGTCACAGCCCTCTCAGCTGGTCAACCCTGTATCAGGGTCACAGCCCTCTCAGCTGGTTAACCCTGCATCAGGGACACAGCCCTCTCAGCTGGTCAACCCTGCATCAGGGTCACAGCCCTCTCAGCTGGTTAACCCTGGACACAGCCCTCTCAGCTGGTCAACCCTGTATCAGGGACACAGCTCTATCAGTGAGGGCTTACTTTAAATAGAGAGATCTTCCTCTCTCTAGTGATTTCTCTCTCACACACTATCCCTAGTAATCTCCCCATGTGTCTCCCTCTCTCTCTCAATCTCCGTCTCTCTCTCTCCTTCAATCTCTTTCCGTCCCTCTGCTGATTGTGTCTGCTGTATGTCTGTCCTCTCAGCCTGACCAGGGCAAGAGGAGGTCAGATAGAAACCAGATGCACCATCCGGCTGGTTTCCAGGACAACACAGCATCACACTACACAGCTTTTCATCTGCAGTCATTTCCACTACAACTAATGTGATTGTATGATTGACAATAGGAATCCAATCAGTCTGTCTATACATTAGGGCTGTACTGCCAATCAGTCCGTCTATACGTTAGGGCTGTACTGCCAATCAGTCCGTCTATACATTAGGGCTGTACTGCCAATCAGTCCGTCTATACCTTAGGGCTGTACTGCCAATCAGTCCGTCTATACCTTAGGGCTGTACTGCCAATCAGTCCGTCTATACGTTAGGGCTGTACTGCCAATCAGTCCGTCTATACCTTAGGGCTGTACTGCCAATCAGTCCGTCTATACATTAGGGCTGTACTGCCAATCAGTCCGTCTAAACATTAGGGCTGTACTGCCAATCAGTCGGTCTATACGTTAGGGCAGTACTGCCAATCAGTCCGTCTATACCTTAGGGCTGTACTGCCAATCAGTCCGTCTATACCTTAGGGCTGTACTGCCAATCAGTCCGTCTATACGTTAGGGCTGTACTGCCAATCAGTCCGTCTATACGTTAGGGCTGTACTGCCAATCAGTCCGTCTATACCTTAGGGCTGTACTGCCAATCAGTCCGTCTATACATTAGGGCTGTACTGCCAATCAGTCCGTCTATACGTTAGGGCTGTACTGCCAATCAGTCCGTCTATAGTTAGGGCTGTACTGCCAATCAGTCCGTCTATACGTTAGGGCTGTACTGCCAATCAGTCCGTCTATACGTTAGGGCTGTACTGCCAATCAGTCCGTCTATACGTTAGGGCTGTACTGCCAATCAGTCCGTCTATACGTTAGGGCTGTACTGCCAATCAGTCCGTCTATACGTTAGGGCTGTACTGCCAGAGACGTATGGAATAGGGACGGGTCAACACCAGTATCGATACTCGTTAGTATCGTGACAAGGGGAGAAGAAACACAAAGCTGATTTAGCTTCTTGAGGAAAACATCCATGATGATGGAAACAGACGTTTTGTTGTCGTCATCCAGAGTCCCATTTGTTTATTTTCCAAGATAAAGTCACACAATACATACAGCAGGTTTAGTACCAGGCTATATCACACAATACTATACATACAGCAGGTTTAGTACCAGGCTATATCACACAATACTATACATACAGCAGGTTTAGTACCAGGCTATATCACACAATACATACAGCAGGTTTAGTACCAGGCTATATCACACAATACTATACATACAGCAGGTTTAGTACTATACATATACTGGTATCATCACCATACGATATCATCACAGCCCTACTCACCATACTGGTATCATCACAGCCCTACTCACCATACTGGTATCATCGCCATACTGGTATCATCACAGCCCTACTCACCATACTGGTATCATCACCATACTGGTATCATCACCATACTGGTATCATCACAGCCCTACTCACCATACTGGTATCATCACAGCCCTACTCACCATACTGGTATCATCACAGCCCTACTCACCATACTGGTATCATCACAGCCCTACTCACCATACTGGTATCATCACCATACTGGTATCATCACAGCCCTACTCACCATACTGGTATCATCACAGCCCTACTCACCATACTGGTATCATCACCATACTGGTATCATCACCATACTGGTATCATCACCATACTGGTATCATCACCATACTGGTATCATCACAGCCCTACTCACCATACTGGTATCATCACAGCCCTACTCACCATACTGGTATCATCACCATACTGGTATCATCACCATACTGGTATCATCACAGCCCTACTCACCATACTGGTATCATCACAGCCCAACTCACCATACTGGTATCATCACCATACTGGTATCATCACCATACTGGTATCATCACAGCCCTACTCACCATACTGGTATCATCACAGCCCAACTCACCATACTGGTATCATCACCATACTGGTATCATCACCATACTGGTATCATCACAGCCCTACTCACCATACTGGTATCATCACCATACTGGTATCATCACAGCCCTACTCACCATACTGGTATCATCACCATACTGGTATCATCACAGCCCTACTCATCATACTGGTATCATCACAGCCCTACTCACCATACTGGTATCATCACCATACTGGTATCATCACAGCCCTACTCATCATACTGGTATCATCACAGCCCAACTCACCATACTGGTATCATCACCATACTGGTATCATCACAGCCCTACTAACCATACTGGTATCATCACAGCCCTACTCACCATACTGGTATCGTCACAGCCCTACTCACCATACTGGTATCATCACAGCCCTACTAACCATACTGGTATCATCACCATACTGGTATCATCACCATACTGGTATCATCACAGCCCAACTCACCATACTGGTATCATCACCATACTGGTATCATCACAGCCCTACTCACCATACTGGTATCATCACAGCCCTACTCACCATACTGGTATCATCACAGCCCTACTCACCATACTGGTATCATCACAGCCCTACTCACCATACTGGTATCATCACAGCCCTACTCACCATACTGGTATCATCACAGCCCTACTCACCATACTGGTATCATCACCATACTGGTATCATCACAGCCCTACTAACCATACTGGTATCATCACAGCCCTACTCACCATACTGGTATCATCACCATACTGGTATCATCACAGCCCTACTAACCATACTGGTATCATCACAGCCCTACTAACCATACTGGTATCATCACAGCCCAACTCACCATACGATATCATCACCATACTGGTATCATCACAGCCCAACTCACCATACTGGTATCATCACCATACTGGTATCATCACAGCCCTACTCACCATACTGGTATCACCACAGCCCTACTCACCATACTGGTATCATCACCATACTGCTATCATCACAGCCCTACTCACCATACTGGTATCATCACCATACTGCTATCATCACAGCCCTACTCACCATACTGGTATCGTCACAACCCTACTCACCATACTGGTATCATCACAGCCCTACTCACCATACTGGTATCATCACCATACTGGTATCACCACCATACTGGTATCATCACCATACTGGTATCATCACAGCTCTACTCACCATACTGGTATCATCACAGCTCTACTCACCATACTGGTATCATCACAGCCCTACTCACCATACTGGTATCATCACCATACTGGTATCACCACCATACTGGTATCATCACCATACTGGTATCATCACAGCTCTACTCACCATACTGCTATCATCACAGCCCTACTCACCATACTGGTATCATCACAGCCCTACTCACCATACTGGTATCATCACAGCCCTACTCACCATACTGGTATCATCACCATACTGGTATCATCACAGCCCTACTCACCATACTGGTATCATCACCATACTGGTATCATCACAGCCCTACTCACCATACTGGTATCATCACCATACTGGTATCATCACAGCCCTACTCACCATACTGGTATCATCACCATACTGGTATCATCACAGCCCTACTAACCATACTGGTATCATCACAGCTCTACTCACCATACTGGTATCATCACCATACTGGTATCATCACAGCTCTACTCACCATACTGGTATCATCACCATACTGGTATCATCACAGCCCTACTCACCATACTGGTATCATCACCATACTGGTATCATCACAGCCCTACTAACCATACTGGTATCATCACAGCCCAACTCACCATACTGGTATCATCACCATACTGGTATCATCACAGCCCTACTCACCATACTGGTATCACCACAGCCCTACTCACCATACTGGTATCATCACCATACTGCTATCATCACAGCCCTACTCACCATACTGGTATCGTCACAACCCTACTCACCATACTGGTATCATCACAGCCCTACTCACCATACTGGTATCATCACCATACTGGTATCACCACCATACTGGTATCATCACCATACTGGTATCATCACAGCTCTACTCACCATACTGGTATCATCACAGCTCTACTCACCATACTGGTATCATCACAGCCCTACTCACCATACTGGTATCATCACCATACTGGTATCACCACCATACTGGTATCATCACCATACTGGTATCATCACAGCTCTACTCACCATACTGCTATCATCACAGCCCTACTCACCATACTGGTATCATCACAGCCCTACTCACCATACTGGTATCATCACAGCCCTACTCACCATACTGGTATCATCACCATACTGGTATCATCACAGCCCTACTCACCATACTGGTATCATCACCATACTGGTATCATCACAGCCCTACTCACCATACTGGTATCATCACCATACTGGTATCATCACAGCCCTACTCACCATACTGGTATCATCACCATACTGGTATCATCACAGCCCTACTAACCATACTGGTATCATCACAGCTCTACTCACCATACTGGTATCATCACCATACTGGTATCATCACAGCTCTACTCACCATACTGGTATCATCACCATACTGGTATCATCACAGCCCTACTCACCATACTGGTATCATCACCATACTGGTATCATCACAGCCCTACTCACCATACGATATGTATTGCCATTCTCATGAATCTGTTAGTATTGTGATTCGATACTGTGATTTTATTGTGATTCTATGTTCCAAACATATTGCTCACTATATATCTGCTGTAGAGAGACCAGAGAGACATGAGAAAACTAATGTTGATCAGTCGGGGAAATAAAAGTGTTGAAAACACATTGGCTCACTACAAGATATAGGATGAGAAATAGGATGAGAAATACCTGTGTTTTGGTGCAGGTACAGCCGGCTAGCGCAAGCTAACGCTACCTACTAAAAATACCTGTGTTTTGGTGCACGGTCAGACTAGTAGAACTAGCTAACGCTACCTACTAAAAATACCTGTGTTTTGGTGCAGGGTCAGACTATTAGAACTAGCTAACGCTACCTACTAAAAATACCTGTGTTTTGGTGCAGGTACAGCCAGCTAGCGCAAGCTAACGCTACCTACTAAAAATCCCTGTGTTTTGGTGCAGGGTCAAACTATTAGAGCTAGCTAATGCTACCTACTAAAAATCCCTGTGTTTTGGTGCAGGGTCAGACTATTAGAGCTAGCTAATGCTACCTACTAAAAATACCTGTGTTTTGGTGCAGGGTCAGCCGGCTAACGCTACCTAGTAAAAATAAACACATAAATACAAGTATCAAAGTAGTCAAAGTATCGATATAATATTGCGATATGTAACTATCGATTCCCCTCCATCACTACTATATATAGTTTACTGTAGTGCAAAACATAAAACACACTGAATTTGAGACAGAGAGACAGACAGAGAGACACAGAGAGACACACAGAGAGAGAGACAGAGAGACACACAGACAGAGAGACACACAGACACACAGAGACACAGAGAGAGAGAGAGAGAGGGGCACCATAGTTAATCTATAACTCCAGCCTGAAGGGGAAACCAAGGCCAGGACCAACACTACTAAAGATCAATATGTCTCCCCTCATCTGCCCCCTTATCAACAGTCATCTGAACACTTTCAATACTGTCAATTATTCATCTATTGTGTCATTTCATTACGATTCATGACATTACAAGGCTGTGCTCCATGCCTGGTTCACACATTCAACTGTAAAAAGGCACAATCTGTAGTTTAATTTATGTTTAAAAGTATTGAATAGGCAGGACTGAGCTTTACTCTGACTGGCTGGAATGGAACTGTTTGTTCCGTGTGTTTTGTTTGAGAAGTTACAGATATCCCCTTTAAAATGTATCTCCAAGCTTCCCTACTGACACCAGTATCAAACTAGATTGTCCAAGGTATTGAGCTTCCCTACTGACACCAGTATCAAACTAGATTGTCCAAGGTATTGAGCTTTCCTTCTGACACCAGTATCAAACTAGATTGTCCAAGGTATTGAGCTTCACTACTGACACCAGTATCAAACTAGATTGTCCAAGGTATTGAGCTTCCCTACTGACACCAGTATCAAACTAGATTGTCCAAGGTATTGAGCTTCCCTACTGACACCAGTATCAAACTAGATAGTCCAAGGTATTGAGCTTCCCTACTGACACCAGTATCAAACTAGATAGTCCAAGGTATTGAGCTTCCCTACTGACACCAGTATCAAACTAGATAGTCCAAGGTATTGAGCTTCCCTACTGACACCAGTATCAAACTAGATAGTCCAAGGTATTGAGCTTCCCTACTGACACCAGTATCAAACTAGATTGTCCAAGGTATTGAGCTTCCCTACTGACACCAGTATCAAACTAGATAGTCCAAGGTATTGAGCTTCCCTACTGACACCAGTATCAAACTAGACTGTTTCCTCTGCAGATCCTGACTACTTTGAACAGGAAATGTTTAATAATACCTTCCTGGACTTGACAGACTATGAATTACAAGGAGAACAGGTGGAACAGACTTTTTATTTCACCTTTATTTAACCAGGTAGGCCAGTTGAGAACAAGTTCTCATTTACAACTACGACCTGGCCAAGATAAAGCAAAGCAATGCGAAACAAACAACACAGAGTTACACATGGAGTAAACAAACATACAGTCAATAATACAGTAGAGAAAGTCGATATACAGTGTGTGCAAATGAGGTAAGATAAGGGAGGTAAGGCAATAAATAGGGCAATAAATAGGCAATAAATAGGACATAATTGGCGAAATAATTACAATACAGCAATTAAACTCTGGAGTGATAGATGTGCAGAAGATGAATGTGCAAGTAGAGATACTGGGGTGCAAAAGAGCAAAAAATTATAATAATATGGGGATGAGGTAGTTGGTTGGGCTATTTACAGATGGGCTATGTACAGGTGCAGTGATCTGTGAGCTGCTCTGACAGCTGGTGCTTAAAGTTAGTGAGGGAGATATGAGTCTCCAGCTTCAGTGATTTTTGCAGTTCGTTCCAGTCATTGGCAGCAGAGAACTGGAAGGAAAGGCGGCCAAAGTAGGAATTGGCTTTGGGGCTACATATTGAGATGGTGTGATGATGACTACGAATTACAAGGAGAACTGAGACTTAACACTGAGTGTACAAAACATTAGGAACACCTCTACAAGGTGTCGAAAGCGTTCCACAGGGATGCTGGCCCATGTTGACTTCAATGCTTCCCACAGTTGTGTCAAGTTGGCTGGATGTCCTTTGGGTGGTGGACCATTCTTGATACCCACGAGAAACTGTTGAGCGTGAAAGACCCACCAGAGTTGCAGGTCTTAACACAAACTGGTGTGCCTGGCACCTACTACCATACCCTGTTCAAAGGTACTTCAATATTTTGTCTTGCCCATTCACCCTCTGAATGGCACACATACACAATCCATGTCTCAATTGTCTCAAGGCTTAAAAATTATTCTTTAACCGGTCTCCTCTCCTACACTGATTTGAAGTGGAATTAACAAGTGACATCAATAAGGGATCACAGCTTTCACCTAGTCAGTCTGTCATGGAAAGAGTTCCTAATGCTTTGTACACGCAGTGCATAATAAGGTGTGGAGACAGGTGGAAGTCAAACTATGGTAATAAGGTGTGGAGACTGAATGACAAGGTGTGATGACTGAATGACAAGGTGTGATGACTGAATGACAAGGTGTGATGACTGAATGACAAGGTGTGATGACAAGGTGTGATGACTGAATGACAAGGTGTGATGACAAGGTGTGATGACTGAATGACAAGGTGTGATGACTGAATGACAAGGTGTGATGACTGAATGACAAGGTGTGATGACTGAATGACAAGGTGTGATGACTGAATGACAAGGTGTGATGACTGAATGACAAGGTGTGATGACTGAATGACAAGGGAGACAGGTGGAAGTCAAACTACGGTAAGAAGGTGTGATGAATGAATTACAAGGTGTGATGACTGAATGACAAGGGAGACAGGTGGAAGTCAAACTACGGTAAGAAGGTGTGATGACTGAATGACAAGGTGTGATGACTGAATTACAAGGGAGACAGGTGGAAGTCAAACTACGGTAAGAAGGTGTGGAGACTGAATTACAAGGTGTGATGACTGAATGACAAGGGAGACAGGTGGAAGTCAAACTACGGTAAGAAGGTGTGATGAATGATGAGGAAGAGAGGTGGAAGTCAAACTACGGTAAGAAGGTGTGATGAATGATGAGGAAGAGAGGTGGAAGTCAAACTACGGTAAGAAGGTGTGATGAATGATGAGGAAGAGAGGTGGAAGTCAAACTACGGTAAGAAGGTGTGATGAATGATAAGGAAGAGAGGGATCAACAGGAGAGAGGCGGTGCGACCTTCCTCCAGGTCTGTGTTATGGTGACGTTTCAGTAGGGTCGTTTCAGCAACAACTCCCAGCATGACATAAGACTACAGTATTTTTCCTACCACCTCACTGTTGGTCTCTGACTAAAATACAAGTTGACTTCAGTTGGTTCTCAGTTTAAACATCTGGTGAAGGAGGACCTAGATGCTGACTGAGGGGTGATTTGGGGGGGGGGGGGGGGGGTCTGTGGGGCCCCGCCTGGAAAATGACTGCACTAGGGGAAACATTGACACAGAATGCCTAGTTCCTAAAGCCCAGACCGGTTGGGTGAGTTGGTGCAGTACTGTGTCTTGAGTATGACTCAGATGTGCAAGGAACCAGTCTAGCACATTCCAAGACAACCCTCATGACGATCTCTGAAGAGAAAACATAGCAACATTCTTCTCCTTTCACGGAGCACGGAAACTCAGTCATGACCTGAACCTTCTGACGTCACACAGCATCCAAACAGATCGGATTCACTCGTTGTTATATTAAATACTGTTTGATATGTTAGCCGAGGTACTAATTCAATTCAACAACCCAAACACACACACCCATTTATAATCTGATGACTGTGTCTAGTCACGATGACATGTCAACACTAGTCGTTGCAGCTGCATGGCTTCATATTAAGTGTTGTGACATGTTTGATTCAGATGCCTTGGTGTGAGGGAGTAGAGGCCAGATGCCTTGGTGTGAGGAGGTAGAGGCCAGATGCCTTGGTGTGAGGAGGTAGAGGCCAGATGCCTTGGTGTGAGGAGGTAAAAGCCAGATGCCTTGGTGTGAGGATGTAAAGGCCAGATGCCTTGCCAACAGACAGCTGCTTGGTGTGAGGGGGTAGAGGCCAGATGCCTTGGTGTGAGGAGGTACAAGCCAGATGCCTTGCCAACAGACAGCTGCTTGATGTGAGGAGGTAGAGGCCAGATGCCTTGCCAACAGACAGCTGCTTGATGTGAGGAGGTAGAGGCCAGATGCCTTGCCAACAGACAGCTGCTTGGTGTGAGGAGGTAGAGGCCAGATGCCTTGCCAACAGACAGCTGCTTGGTGTGAGGAGGTAAAGGCCAGATGCCTTGCCAACAGACAGCTGCTTGGTGTGAGGGGGTAGAGGCCAGATGCCTTGCCAACAGACAGCTGCTTGGTGTGAGGGGGTAAAGGGCAGATGCCTTGCCAACAGACAGCTGCTTGGTGTGAGGGGGTAGAGGCCAGATGCCTTGCCAACAGACAGCTGCTTGGTGTGAGGAGGTAAAGGCCAGATGCCTTGCCAACAGACAGCTGCTTGGTGTGAGGGGGTAAAGGCCAGATGCCTTGCCAACAGACAGCTGCTTGGTGTGAGGAGGTAAAGGCCAGATGCCTTGCCAACAGACAGCTGCTTGGTGTGAGGAGGTAAAGGTCAGATGCAGAAGGAGACCAAGATAAAACATTCTGAATATTCAATATGATTTGACATTTTTCCCTCTGGGATTTATAAAGTAGCCTACCTATCCATCTAAATATGCATGTATTTATTTATATATTATCTATATGAATACTTCATTATAGTAGCCTGACATTATCAAGATAATTGCATCTCAAAATAAAAAGCCTCAGAGTAAAACAGTTGAGATGACTGATATCAGGTGAGATGACTGATACCAGATGACAGATATCAGGTGAGATGACTGATACCAGGTGAGATGACTGATACCAGGTGAGATGACTGATACCGGATGAGATGACTGATACCAGGTGAGATGACTGATACCAGGTGAGATGACTGATACCAGGTGAGATGACTGATACCAGGTGAGATGACTGATACCAGGTGAGATGACTGATATCAGATGACTGATATCAGATGACTGATATCAGATGAGATGACTGATATCAGATGAGATGACTGATACCAGATGACAGATATCAGGTGAGATGACTGATACCAGGTGAGATGACTGATACCAGGTGAGATGACTGATACCGGATGAGATGACTGATACCAGGTGAGATGACTGATACCAGGTGAGATGACTGATACCAGGTGAGATGACTGATACCAGGTGAGATGACTGATATCAGATGACTGATATCAGATGACTGATATCAGATGAGATGACTGATATCAGATGAGATGACTGATATCAGATGAGATGACTGATATCAGATGAGATGACTGATATCAGATGAGATGACTGATACCAGATGAGATGACTGATACCAGATGAGATAACTGATACCAGATGAGATGACTGATACCAGATGACTGATACCAGATGACTGATACCAGATGAGATGACTGATACCAGGTGAGATGACTGATACCAGATGAGATGGCTGATACCAGGTGAGATGACTGATACCAGGTGAGATGACTGATACCAGGTGAGATGACTGATACCAGGTGAGATGACTGATATCAGATGAGATGACTGATACCAGATGACTGATACCAGGTGAGATGACTGATACCAGATGACTGATATCAGATGAGATGACTGATACCAGGTGAGAAAGGCTGGGGGTCGTTGTAATCGTGAAGCTAAACGACGACAACAACCCTACACCAACACATCCATTACAGAACCTTCACATAGTATTCACACCCCGTGACCTTCCACATGTTGTTGTTACAGTCTGAATTTAAAACGGATTCTATTGGAATACATAAATGTCAAAAGTGGAATTGTGTTTTTAGACATTTTTACTAATTCAATAAAAAGTTAAAAGCTGAAATGTCTTGAGTGAATAAGTATTTAACCCTTTTTTTGCCAAGCCTCAATAAGTTCATGAGTAAAAATGTGCATAACAAGTCACATAATAAGTTGCATGGACTCACTCTGTGTGCAATAATAGTGTTTAACATTATTTTTTAATAACTACCTCATCTCTGTACTCCACACATACAATTATCTGTAAGGTCTCTCATTCAAGCAGTGAATTTCAAACACAGATTCAACTACAAAGACCAGGGAGGTTTTCCAACGCCTTGCAAACAAAGGCATATATTGGTAGATAAAGCAGACACTGAATATCCCTTTGAGCTTGGTAATCGTAATCAATACACCCAGTCACTACAAAGATACAGCCGTCCTTCCTAACTCAGTAGCCGGAGAGGAAGGAAACCGCTCAGGGATTTCACCATGAGGACAATGGTAACATTGACACAGTTACAGAGTTTAATGGCTGTGATTGGAGAAAACTGAAGATAGCTCAATGACACTGTAGTTACTCCACAATACTAACCTAATCAACAGAGTGAAAAGAAGGAAGCACGTACAGAATTAAATATTCCAAAACGTGCCTCCTGTTTGCAACAAGGCACTAAAGTAATACTGCAAAAAATGTGGCAAATCAATTAACTATTTGTCCTGAAAACAAAGTGGTACGTCTGGGGAAAATCCAATACAACACATTACTGACTACCACTCTCCATGTTTTCAAGCATAGTGGTGGCTGTGTCATGTTATGAGTATACTTGTAATTGTTAAGAACTGGGGAGTTTTTCAGGATAAAAAAATAAACGTAATGGAGCTAAGCACAGGTAAAATCCTAGAGGAAAACCTGGTTCAGTCTGCTTTAATACCAGACACTGGGAGATTAATTCACCTTTCAGCAGTACAATAATCTCAACCTCAAGGCCAAATATACAGTAGAATTGCTTACCAAGACGACATTGAATGTTCCTGAGTGGCATACTTACAGTTTTGATTTAAAATAGGTTTGAAAATCTATGGCAAGGATGAGCTTGAATAATTTGTTTAACAACATATCTAATGTACAGAGCTGTATAGGAGGAGACTCCCTCTATCCCTGTGGGCATCACACACACACACACACACACACACACACACACACACACACACACACACACACACACACACACACACACACACACACACACACACACACACACACACACTCTCTCACTGTATCTCTAATGTACAGAGCTGAATAGGAGGAGACTCCCTCTATCCCTGTGGGCATCACATCACATCACATCCCACACACACACACTGCCCCCCCACCCCCTCTCTCTCTGTTTGCTTTGCGGCAGCTTGTTCATGCGTGGGCACAGTTGACTCTGGCACCTCTATTCTCCCACAGCAGAACAGAGCTGGAGGGAATGACGGGGAAGATTCCACCTGCCTAGTCCAGCCAGGCTAGCTGAGCCAGCAGTGTGAAGGCATCCATCCCTCCTCACACAGATCTCATCTGACTGGAAGATTCCACCTGCCTTGTCCAGCCAGGCTAGCTGAGCCAGCAGTGTGAAGACATCCATCCCTCCTCACACAGATCTCATCTGACTGGAGGATTCCACCTGCCTTGTCCAGCCAGGCTAGCTGAGCCAGCAGTGT